>NW_026933194.1:0-56358 GCF_032062105.1 Saccostrea cuccullata | reverse complement strand
CAAAAGTCTTTTTTTCTAAATTTGAATTTTGAACATTTAAACATTTTAGGTAAAAATCGAAAAAAAACTGTTAAACCCGTTTGGAAATTTGAAAGTGTAGGATTTTGAACTAAAATATTAAATTCCAATATGCGAAAAAAGTTTTAGATTTTATAATTTAGAAATTTTTAACTAATAATTTAAAATTTGTAAAACTCTTAATCATTTTAGAAGTTTGAATTTTTAAGTGTTACACGGACCATATTTGGATATTCTGTTAAAAGGAAACTCATGGTTTAGGCCTTTCAACTGCCGCTAGGGGTCGGTTTTATGAACGATAACTCACTGTTGAAACATGTTGAGAGTAGGCTCGGGGTATCTAACTGTTTACACGCAAGGCAGTTTTTAGCATTTCCTAAGTGTTTCTTTGCTCTCAGTAGAATCCAGTGGTTTTAAAATGTAGCACCAATGTTAAACTTATTTACTGTATAGTTGCGGACACCATTTCACTTCATATAATTAAAAGTTTTAATTAAAATAAAAAGTGAAATCTACCCTCCTTCTTAGTTCTAACCTAATTAAATTTTTATACTCGGTCGTTCCCCTTCGTGCTTAGTAACACAAGTAAGATGATCAATTGCTGCATTTACTTGTAAAAATATATATACTGTCTACCTTTACCAGCATAAAGACTAAATTTTGTTTTGAACCTTATCTAAATATTCTTACAAACAATCAACATAGATCAGCTTTAACAAAGTTAAGAATATCGGCTCACAGGCTTAAAATTGAAATTGGACGTTACCAAAAAATACCTAGAGAGGAACGAATTTGTTCACTTTGTCATCACAACGAGATTCAGGATGAAATTCATTTTCTCCTTGTATGTCCTCATCTTAATGTAAAAAGACTTGAACTCATAAATATTTGTAAAATTAAATGTAAAAATTTTCAGTCTCTATCTTATGATAATCAATTTTATTGGCTCATGACTAATGAAGACCCAGACATCCTTAGATCACTTGCTGGATTCCTTAGTAATTTACCTTAATTGAAGATACTGTGATAAGCATAAAAAATTATATACCTCTTTCCCAGTTTCTTGCCTTTAACTATATGTATAAATTATATATTTGTATGTAACTTACAATACAATACATGTATGTATATTCAGTATATCTCATATACTTTTTTGCGTATTTGTTTTTTTTAACAATTGCTCTTTATTTGTAATATCATCATCATGCTTGTTCTATCATTTGGATCCTCCTCCTTCTATTTGTAAATCTTTTTGCTCCTCCGGGGGCCCAAATTGGATTAATAAAATCTTGTAAAATCTTGTAAATCTTATATTTATATAGGAAGCGAAAAAGCGCGAAAACAAAAAAACATGGTATGAAATTTTCTTCTTCATAATAATCGCCAAAGAGAGTTAAAAATATTGAATATAGTCTGTTCCCCATCTATTTGACCCTGTTATTTCAGGTAGAGTGAAGGCATTCTCTTTCTCATGGTCAACACTTTTGTGTACAAAACAATGTAAGGAACCCTTTTGTGTACATAACAATACCAATGCTGAAGCAGCCTATATGTCATTCCTATAAACGATAACTCATAAATGGGCACTAAGTTGGTCATTTTTCACACCTGAGTTACCTATCCTTAAAACACAACATCGGAAAAGTCAATTATAAATAATTAAACTTTTTTATGATGTAATTAAATGTATGCATAAGTTATTATCTTTTTTGATAATTTCATGTACCTATAAATCTATCTATGCAATGTTTTTTACCATATGTGCAACTTGAAAAATTAGTTGAAAGGCCTACATGGTTACCAACCAACAAAACTTATTTATAAACATGAAGACTTCTCTATCCACAACTCCTTTTATTGATTTCATATATAGTTTATTCATATAGAAATGGATTAAACAGCAGGCATAAATGCCTATGATCGTTCTCTCCATAGGTCAAGGTACAATTACAAGTACATGTAAACATTGAAAAAAATGTATGTAGAGTAGATTATCAATTGGTACATATTTAGAATTAATTCAGAGAGAGAGAGAGAGAGCAAAACAAAAGAAAAGAAAAAAAAATATAATTTAACAAATGAATAGGAAAAATTAAAATTATATAATAAAATATAAACAACTAAAAAAGAAAAAAAAACATATGTTTGAGCAATTGTTGTTGACCCAGAGTAGGAAGAATTCCTTAACAAAGCAGTTTACTTAAAATTGTATATTTCCCATAGAATTTCATTATAAACTAAAATTTAAATGAACACCTCTTAGAGTTTCTTATAAAGGTATGTACATGATCAAAAAATGAAATTTTTTATCCAGACTTAGTGAGTCCACACCATATAATATGTTTTCTATATTTATTGGTATGTTATTTTCATTCATGTATTTAATCAGTAATTGTCGTTGTGAGGCATATTGTTGACAATACAAGAAAAAATGAAATGAGTTCTCGTTTTGATATCCACAATTTGTACATATTGGTGATTCGTTTAAGTGATCTTTAAAAAGATCAGCATTAAGGTTACTACATTTATTCCTTAACTGGCAGTGTATCATGTTTTCAATTCTATTACCATAATTGTAAAGTTTATATCTATTTTTCTGGATAGGAGTGGTAGAGTTTAATTCATTTTTAAAAGTTTGTAATGTAGGGATGTTTTTACAATCATCAGATAAATTTTTCCACAAGGATATTGTGGATGGTACAAAGCTATTGTAGTATGACACTGTTCTAATGATTGGGATTCGATATAAAGTAGGTTGCGCAAATTATAATTATGCTGGATTGGCATACATCCTTCAAGCATGTTATTCATATAATCAGGAGTAAGATTATTCAGTATTTTATACATCAATGTGAGCTTATGATTTTCCCTTCTTGAACTTAACGTGTCCCATCCCAAATCTTTATATAAATTACTGTTTGATGTATTACACCTAATGCCTGTAATTATTCTTGCAGCTTCCACTTGCACACTCTCCAATAATTTAGATTGTTCTTCAGTGCAGTTATCCCATACCACATCCCCATATTCTACTACTGGTCAAACAAATGATAGGTATATTTTGATTAAGGAGTCTCTCTTTAATTTATATTTTAGTGTGCGCAGTATGTTTAGTCTTAGACAAGCTTTTTCATAAATTGTTGCGATATGTTCTGACCAACCCCCATTTGACTGAAATGTCAGTCCGAAGTGACAATGACTTTGATTCTGGGAAATTATATTCACTGTGTTTCCAAATGTAATATTTGGATGTACTCGTTGACTTCTAGTAAAATTGACATTAGTAGTCTTATTAGGGTTGAATTCAACTAGCCAGTGATGGGACCACTGTCTTATTTTTTCAAGATCTGCAGTAAGAGATATTGTTGGGTCATCTATGTCAGTATCCACAATAACAAACAAAGATGTGTCATCTGCAAACAGTCTTATTTGATTTTGTATGTTTTCAGTAATATCATTAATATAAATGAGAAAAAGTAATGGTCCTAGAACTGAGCCTTGTGGAACTCCAGCATTGACACTTTCCAATCTTGAAGAGTATCCCTCTAACACTACCTTCTGAACTCTATCACAAAGATAATTCTCAATCCAACCTAAGATTTCACCTTTGAAACCATATTGATGAAATTTAAACAATAGACCTTTATGCCATACTTTATCAAAAGCTTTAAATATATCACAAAAGACAAACCTAACATCTTTGCCTTGATCTAGATTTGATATGATTGTGTTGTAAATTTCAACAAGTTGATTAACAGTGGAATCACCGGGTTGGAATCCTGACTGGTTCATAGAGAGAAGATTGTGATCATTCATATAGATGTGGAGATATTTAAATATAATTTTTTCCATGATTTTACAGATACTACTAGTAAGTGATATTGGTCTATTTTTTGCTGGATTTTCTGGGCTCCCTTTATTTTTAAATACAGGTGTTATATCTGATTGCTTCCAGATATATGGAATTTTTTTTGTTTTTCAGTGACAGATTGAATAATTTAGCTAGTGGTCTACTGATGGCAGGAATTATATTTTTTAGTACTTGTGGTGCAATTCCATCAGGACCAGGAGGCTTTGTTATATTCAAATTTTCACGTTGGTCAATAACATCTTCAGTTGAAATGCTAATTGAATCAATAGTATAAGGAGGGCCGGGTCCTTGAGGGGGCAATTCGGGTTCACTACAATGTTCGATATGAGAAATTTCAGCAAAATGTTTATTAAGTTGAGTAGCCTTATCAATAGGATGGATAAGAATTTTACCATTACATTTTAGTTGTGGGGGTACCTTATTTTTATTAGCAAATTTGGTTATTGGTTTAACAATTCTCCACCATTTCCCAGGAGGAATAGTTTTATCTAAAATTTGTGATGTAATTTTTTTGTTTGTAAGTATTCTTTGCCTGGCGTACCATTTCTATAACTTCATTTCTTAGACTCCGATATTTACTCCACTGATAATCACTATCTGTCTTTTTTGCTTTACGATGTACCCTATTTCTTTGTCGCATTTTACGTCTAATGGCATTTGTCATAAAAGGTTTATCGGATGGTCAAATTACAACAATTTTTGGGGGTATATTTTTGTCTACATGGTAATTATAAATTCTAGTAAAATTATTGTAAACTTCATTAATATTCTGACTATTGAAAACTTCTTTATCCCAATCCACTTCTGAAAGATTTTTGTTGAGTGATTTATAGTCAGCCTTTGAGTAGTTTCTAATTACTCTTTTATAAGCAAGTTGTTTAAATGTTTTGAATGTTATATCAACACCTGCTGGACTATGTGTGCTGCAGAATGGGATTAATACATCTACTGATTCAACTTTTTCACTATTATTTGTAAGTATAAGATCGATGCATGTTCCCTTATGTGAAGTGAAGTTAGTTGCCTGGTTGATTAAATTTGTTAAGGAAAATTTCTTCAATAGACTTCTAAAGGCATAATTTCCCTTAGACAACATATCAAAGTTAAAGTCACCTAGTAAAAATATTGGCAAACTTGTATTTAGAGCATTCTCAAGGGAAAATTCCAAATGTTCAATAAAATTTGCCTTTGTGTTAGGTGGTCTGTATAATATCCCAATAAGAAATTTATTTGAGGAATTCTCAATTTCAGCCCATATCATTTCTATATTTGGGTTGGAGAGATCGTGTCTATGAGTATATTTAAGATTGTTTTTAACATATAAAACCACACCACCTCCGTATCTATTGCGATCTAACCTAATTGGTGTTTGGAATTCTTCAAATTCAATATTATCAGTAGGTACAGAGCTATCTAGATGACTTTCAGTAATTCCAATAATATCAAAGTCAGAGAGTTCATTATAAATAATATCAACTTTTGACAAGAGACTACATACATTATTATGCACTATTTTTATATTAGATGTTGATGCATTAAAAGTGGGGCCTGGATTTGGTTCGACACCACCAATTACAAGTAAATAATACAGGGTAAAAAGACTAAAGGACATAATCATACCTTTATAAAACTGGAATTTTAGAAGCAAATTGATGGCTGTGGCATAAGAAAAACATTTGTCAATTTTACATTTAGTCATGGGTGTCAAAAATAATAGCCTCAGCCAAGTTTGCCACAGCCATGCCTGGTTTTCCTACTTTCGGTTTTGACAGGAAGTAAACAAACAAAATAAGGTCAACTGAGTCAACAGATATAAACAAACAAAATAAATAAACAAAGTGCGTGCAAAAAAATGGAAAACAGATGAGATGTTTGACAGGGTGCAAATATTTGAATAAACGAAAAACATGATAGAGAAACGTAGACAAAAACAAGTTCCAATAAATGACATTCAGAATACTGAAGCATATGTACAACGCTTGGGTGTAATCTTGAATTATATTCCATACAAACAAGCAACATATATACAGGATGTAATTCAGTAGATGTGACATACTGATAAACTGACAGCTAGTACTGAACAGCACCAGTTAATGTAATAGTATGGTAATACAGGTAAAAAATAACCAAAATGAACTATGTGCTATTTTTAGACTCAGGGAAATGCCATTAAGAATTTAAGCGTCTGTGGGACTAAGATGGGAATAGCCATGTGTTCGTACTTTCACAAATTTCACAACTTATACCATATGGATGGAGTGGATGTGTTTGTGCTTTCACACTTTTTGTGACTTATTTAAGTGGAGTGGATGTGTTAGTGACAGCTGTTGTATCGTACTGGACTCCACGCTGTTTAAGTTTTTGTAATTCATCAAAGCTTCTGATGGTAAGTATTTTCCCAGATAAGGTTTTGGCGTGAATGATTCCATCTTAAGTCCAAGCCTGATCTAACGAATTGTTTTTCACAAGTATTCTAGTCTGGAAGGGAAGGTCTGCTCGTTTCTTGGTAAGCGCCTCATTAATGAATGTTTTGTAGTTGTTTTGTTCATTTTCGTTAGATGGCTTTAAGTTACTTTTTTTGGCATAAAAAAGGGCACGATCTCTGTATGAAACGAATTTCACAATGATATCACGGGGACGTGGAACTTTGCCTTGGTCCTGACGATTGTCATTTTTAAGGGGTCTCCCCACCCTGCTGGATCTACTGATCTGATATAAACCCATCTTCTCATCTTCTGTGTCAAGGACATAACTATTGATCACATTTAAGATCATTTGATCCGTATTTTCGTCTTTGTTTCGGGGATACCCGTAAACTTAAGGCATGTACGTCTGGAGTATTGCTCCATGTCGTCCATCCGTGTAGTGAGGTTCTCAATTTGTGCCTCAAGTTGAGTGACCTTTTCGACTAATTCTTCTGATATTGTGTTTTTGAATGTTTGTTTTCTGAGAATTATTTCTACTGCTCTTTTGGTAGCTATTTCGTCCTTGGAAATGCTATCCAATAAAGAACTGAGTTTTTCAATTTCCTTATTGTGTTCGTGGTAGTTCGAATCGCCTCCTGTAGCCATGAATGGAATTAGTAAATTTTAATGTTAATTTTAAAGGATTATTTTTACAATTTTTCTGTGCATGATTGCAGCTGGGACAAAGATTACATTTTCGATAAGCTACAGAAATTGTTAATTCAGAATCTTGTTCATTTATTATATAAATTTTGATTGTTACCATTAATAAAATAAACAAGGTGATCTTTCCTAAAATTCCAGTTGTACCCGAGTATTCGGATAGGGAGGGGGAGTTACTTTCAACGCAAAATATCAAAGACACCAGACGAATAGATAGTGTATTGGTGTACTTTACCACCACCCCGAGCTTCTTTGAATTTTTATTGCAATGC
Organism: Saccostrea cuccullata; assembly: GCF_032062105.1. Lineage (NCBI taxonomy): Eukaryota > Metazoa > Mollusca > Bivalvia > Ostreida > Ostreidae > Saccostrea > Saccostrea cuccullata. The sequence continues at coordinate 49,069 of NW_026933194.1, read as the reverse complement.
AAATTTAGAAAGATCTCATACACATGTACGCCTAGCTACGCACCCTAAGAATATTATAATAACATGTTTGTATACTATATATGAAACAGAAAAAATGATGCTCTAAATTTGAGTAAAAAATACAATAAGTATGGATTTCTTTATGAAAGCAACTTTAACACTCCTTGATTATTTTCCTGAAAACCTTTTTAAACTTCATTAATTGTATAAAGCAGTTGTTCTGTGTACAATTAATTTGTAGAATAAATAAATTTACCAAAAAATTAGCCTCGAAAAAAATTACACTTCTTGAAAATTAATTTGGGATTCATGGGTGTCGATCCCTGGCAATAAAAATCCGTAGAGTCATACTTCTTTGAGACTTACACGGTAACGTTTATGCTACACAGCTCCTGATGAATAGTCCACATGTAGGCACTTGTTTTGAAAATAAATTTTAACCCATAGTATAATATTAAATTTATTTCCGAAACAAGTGCCTGTGGAATAATGGAATCTTTGACTCAATAGACTTGTATAGTATTTTTCGGCGATATGTGAATGTTCAGTTTAAAAGTGTACTTCTAATTAAGGCATGGTTGGTCCTTGCTCCATGTTTTTGTGAACTAAAAAATGAATTATTATTTTTTAATTTTTAAAAAAAGGAGCGAGACCCACTCATATCGAAAAATTCGGCTAAAGTATGAGAAAATGATTCTTTATGTCCTCTTTAGTGTGTGTAATATGCTATTTCGTTGGCATATAATTTAACTCTTTGTAAGTTTATGTAAATTGTAGAGCCTTTATACTTAAACTATATTTTGATGTTAAATGAAATATGAAACAAAATGTTGATATAAACGAGCTTTCAAATTTTTACTTCATGTTTGTCGCACTATATATAGGGTTCTCTCGCTATGATCGTTAACTCATTTTCTTCTGTAAACACATGCACCTCAAACTCAGTCTCAAACTCAATAGAAGAAGAAATTCATTTCACATTTGAATGTTCTAAATATGAGTCACATAGAAAAGAACTTAAAGATTACATTTCCTCATCATGAAATAAAAAAGACTTATACGTATAAGAAGATGTATCTCATGACTAATTAAAATAGTGAAATAGTAAATCGTTTTGCATAGATCTTGTATATATTTAATTTTTACAAATGACAAATAAATCTTTTTCTTTTATTCAATTAGTTCGTGAACCTTTAATTTGGATTATCCCTCATTCATTGTAGAGATCTCTATTTTGGATCTCTTTCCTTGCCTATGGGTTAATTTGTTTATGTTTGATGTTGTTCTCATCCTAGAACAACATCATAGACACTCCCCATCTTAATTGTCAAAAAAGTACATCTACGAGGGCCGTTCAAAAATTACGCGGACTTTGCAATTATTTACTCTTACAGACGACATATAGTTATGAAATTTCACAGAAATATGTATCTTAAAGATTCAATTAAATTTTGGGCAAAATTTCTGTATTTTAAAAAATTTCTACGAAAATTATCGGTATGTTGATATCGCTGATTGAGAGGTACGGAGCACGACAAAAAAAAATGAAGCAAAAAGCATGTGGAATTCAAAATTTAACTTATTAATTTTCTATAATTCGCGATATTTTTCGACAATTTTCTCAAATGTATCTTTAAATTCTTCTATTATCATGTATTAAGATTTCTGACACGATATTTGAAGTACAAACAGAAAAATAGTGATTTTTTTCCGATGCGATTCCCGTGAAAACGACTGTGAAAATGACGTCTCCTGAGTTGACGGCGCACCACGCTTTTGTTAAATTATGTGTAATGCTCAAGATATCGCCAACATAGATCCAAAATATGCAAAATAAAACATGTAGTAAACTAGGGTATTCCTGACATTCGTCCACAAATAGCAAAATAAAATTTTAGACCGTTAGATATCTGTAAACAAGCTATATGGGAGGACAGGAAAAAGATTATCGACGAAAACTTTATCCGGACTGTAAATGACGCGATTGAGACTCACCAATATCACAATGTATCTCATAAATACCAGCAGTTTTTTGGTTTTAAAACAAGAAAAGAATATCCTTTACTTGTTTTAACAGATTTTCAGCTCGACAAGAAATAGTGTTTGGATGTTGAGTAGATAAGGGAACTCAAACTGTACAGATACTTATGGGAAAATGTTGAGAAAATGAAAGCTCAATCACATTATTATTTTCTTTATAATGCCTGTGACGTCGAAAATTCTGCTGCTCCGTGGCTCAATGATATGTCCTGATAAATCACTCAAAATTGATACCAGTTTACAACATTTTGATATGAAATTTTGAAGACCATATTAGTAAAGATTCTTTCATATTATGTGTGACATTTTGCCCGATTATGTCGTCAAATTTTTTTCTGTGCAACAATTCCGCGTAATTTTTGAACGGCCCTCGTACACTGAATTCTATAAACATTATGTTTATAGTAGGCCTATAGTAGATGTATATTTTTCAACAATACTTTATTAAGATGTGGAGTGCCAATGGTTCTCATAGACTCAGAATTAGAAATAAAGTATTTGCTCACTTACTCAAAGGGTGCACCATTTCGAAGGATATTTTATTGAACCCCAGTACTTCCTTTTCTTTTAAACGAAGACGAGCAGACGTATTTTGCATCTCAAGTTGTAAATTGGTTGACTTTTCTATTATTTTATAAAATTCCATCCACACCCTGTTTTATTTGCAACATTTTTTCTGCCTCTTACTGAGTATTTCCTCTGCTTTTAACCTTGTCCAATTCGAAGATCCAATACCTATTACCTTATGTAACGTTCTTACTATGTACAAATGGTTATCTATTAGGTTCGCTTAATCATTAGTAAACTGACTAAAATCAAACATTAACAAAACAATCACCAATAATTTTTCAAAACAATGATCAAACCTTAGCCTTGTAGTTGCAGACTGAGTGGTCTATTAACTAACAATTCAGTTGTTTCTCGACTCAGCCCGGGTACCCTTCCCAAGTCACCTAACTCCGACAAAGAGTCGCACCAAAAGTAAACGAAGCTAGATTGATCCCTGTATTTATACTTTTTTCATCTGTTCAGCTTGTACTGATTGGTTAATAATTCTAATCATTTGTTTGGCTAAAATATCAACTCTCATTAGCTACACATAAAATAATTTGATTGAGTGATTTAAGTTCCTTTTTTTAATCCACTTTACTAATTCTGATTTATTACACTTACTTTGCCTAGGCGCACAGAATGAATGGCTGCAACCTCCATTGTGCCAACGCCCATGAAGTAATGCCATGAAGTCGTAGATGTGTGGAAGTTACAATTTCAAAATGTGCCTCACCATCGTTCATTACATTATATTTCCATTTGCTATTTATTCTCTGTGATAACTCTTTGAGAGTTTAGTTGAGTTGATATCTTGATAACTCTACCGGAATGTAAATTAGGCAGGTCGATAGGTAAGAAGCTAATGGGGCCTAATATGCATGCAAATCTCGTGCGCATCTTTCTCTGTGTCTGACGCTGAGGAGGTCAAATATGCATGCAAATCTCTTGCGACTGCCTTTGTGTTTGACGTCAACGGGTCTCATATTGCTATATTCTTACAAGTCTCAAACAGTAATACGTAAGATCAGTATGATTTATTTGTCCTAAATTCGCGTCTATCGACTTTTTTGTTCACTTGCACAGGAACAGAAAATTGATTGCAGGTTTTTGAAAACGTATAAGGAGTTCCAAATAGCTTTTTCAGGATTTTTCATTTTATGACACCATTTTATCACATTCCGTAATGCACAAGGAATCATCCTTCAAATATTTTGCACAATCAACTAGCTCATGAATATTTTTCGAAATGGCTTTAACTTATCAAAATATTGCTGAATTATAGGTTTTTTTTTCAATCCATGTCACAAATATCAAGACAGAAGTTAATGAATAAAATATTTCACAAGAATACTGTATAGGGGGAAAATAACTCGCGGTGTTAATATTCGCTATATTCACTGTGTTGATGAAACCGTGAATTCAAGAAACAGTGAATAAGTGTTAAATAGGTATAGATAAGGGAAAAAACTTTTAATATATACCAATTCCGCGAATTCAAGAAACCGTGAAAGTGTCAGAGAAGAGAAAAACGTGAAAATTACAACCCGTGAAATTAATCACCTATACAGTAAATTAAAGTTTTCTAGTATGCTTATCAGAAGCCAAGTTATCAAAGTTAAAAGAAAGTTAAAAGTTAAAGGGATGAGCGGGATGTGCAATACTACCATTAGCTGATACGGTACTCAGAAGGCCTAAAGTCTTTAAAGATTTATGCTGATTAGGTCATATTCTTCTTTAAAAGTTCAATATCTGCTATACAGGAATGCTGATCAAATGTTGCAAACCTCATTTTTTAAAAAACATCCATAGATCTGACAGTAATATTTCTCAAAAGTTTTCTGAATTATGCAGTATCTAAGAATCTCTATATTTCGGTTTTTGAAGTTCTCTCGGCTTTCTGGAGAAGTGTGTCATTTATTGCACACCTGATCGCTCCTTAAAGTATTACATGGCAGAGCCAAAAAAAAAAAAGAATTTAAATTTAAGCTTTTAATTTTATTCAAAAAGCATATTATACACTATAATGAAAATAAACACAAGAAGCACAATTTTGAAAAGCAAAGGCACGGTCGCTTTCATTTTATGTATCTGAGTTGAATATCAATTGCCATGGCTTTTTCTTACATAATTATAGCATTTAATTTACTTGTAGTAGTTAAGGGGATGAAGGACCTCTAGCCGAAAAAATACCTGTCATTTAATTTTTTTCATATTTTGTATATATCTTATTTAGTATGTCCCACATACTATAAAGCAAACATATCATTAGGTTTCTAGACCTATTTCTGAGATATTGAGTGACAAATACCATAACCCATAGTGTCTGAGCAGAGTTTTGATTATCCGTGTTTCTGAGTCCATGGCTCGGTCGATAATTGAATTTTTTCACCATAGATAAAACATATGCCAGCGAAAATGTGTCTTTTAAAATATTTTAGAGTATGATTATGGTTAAAAATTCGAAATAGCAAGATTGTTTTGTAATACCATATCTGGAGACGGAAATTTACGAACTTTTTAAGACAACTTAAACAATAAAAAAATTAATTTGCAAAAAATCTAATAATTCAATATTTGAAAATTTATGTCGAAGTTCAAGTTCGTCATTGTATTGATTAACTGTAAAAATATCGATTGGTGAAGCTGAACTCAATATTGCACGGGGTAAAGTTAAACGAGACATGATCATGAGAAAAACGTGTCTTGTTTACATTTCTCGAGTACGGGAAAACCCAACTATGACGTCACACATTTCTTAAATAAGCGAAATTAGCCACACCCACAGAACATTTCCGTCAACAACCATGTAAAAATAGTTTTTGCAGTCTGAAATTCACAAAATACCCAACAATTTACAGATCATGGCCCGTTTTTATGATTTTATACTACCCGTTTTAACCATGTTTGATCTTACTGTACTAAGAAATCCACTATGACGTCAACGGCGCGGTGGACGCGCAGTGTAGGGAAACGGAAGAGTGGATTAATCATTTCCGTAATTTGATAATATTTGCAAGAAATTTTAAATGCTTTCAGATATTTTTATACTAGATGGTGAACGCAAACAAACAGTCAAAAAATTATACTAGTACTGTGGTTTCAATCTCGTTTTGTACATATTTTATCAGAGATTATGACGTAATTCAACTGAGTCACATGACCATATATCCTTCATCCCCTTAACATTCTACATTTTCATACCAAAGAAACTATTGTCAAGAGAAAAGCGTTTCAATAAACAACATGAAAAATTTATGACATTGTATATTTTACTGGATGTTCTATACAGATATTATTACAACAATACAACGAACCTTGCATAAATTCTGCCAGTTGTTATTTTGTGGAATATCACACGTCGTCGAGCTAGTTATGCAAAGGAATTATTGTTTATTAATATAAAGTAAAAATGAATAAATAAGCTTTTTATTTCAATCAATTGTCTGTATACTGTGCATGTATCTGCAAACTTAACTTATAAAATATTTGCATTGAGAAAAAACGTGATCTATATTTTGTGCAATGCATATTAGTTTAATTATCATGCATGTTGGCGTCACAATATATTTATTTAATATTTATATATTAAATTTTGCCATATTAATTAGGCCCTGTCTCCTAATTTATAACTTAAACTGAGCTGCATTATGAATATTTATCATTAAATTTGGAACATGTCGACTCTTTTAAAATTGTTTCAAGAAAATACCAGGTTATCTAAATAGGTGTGTATCAGTTCATAAAACTGACGCACCTTTTTGCAGGGAATCAGTCTTTTTACTGATTTTCAAGGAATCAGCAACATATAATGATTTTGCATCGATATAACAAAAGGCGGCAAGCTGCGTGACGTCCTTTCAGCCAAAAAAATTGCCAAAATTATTTTGAAGTTCATAATATTAAGAAATATATTTTTTAAAAAAGCTAACGCTACATATTACCAAATTAACAAAAGATGTTTAAAAAGGAAACGTTGACTGTTCTGGAGTAAAATGTATTTTGTCGATCCATCTATCGTAACTGTTAACGCAGACAAACTGTTTAATTCTTGGGTCCATAAAAACACCTGTTCCCATCCGACCCAATCAATATATGCATACAATCATACAATGTCATCTTCCATTCCTACGATATTTTACGCAGTTAAACTACATTAAAACGCAAGCTTCTGAACTGATCGAGTGCAATATCGAAATTATATACATTCCGTTTACATAACTGATTCAACGTTCGTCTGCAATTCAAATTTTCTTTGCTCGATGGATTTCAACTTCTCGGACAGTCGTTCAAGCGTTTTTTGATTGGCAAGTATTCGCTGACGGTTTTCCGATAACTCATGAATCATTTTTTCTAAAGCATTTATCTTTCGTGGTAGGATTTCATTTACAGTCTTTTGAATCAGTGTTTCAAATAACTGTCCATAAGTTTCCTTAAGATGATTACATATTCTGCTTTTTATCGATGACCTACACCTTTCAAACCTCAAATCTATTTCTTCTTGTCTGTTTTCTTCCCTTAAATGATATAAGATGACTGGTATACAAATTGGCGATATAACAATAGCAACACCAGTTAAGGCCACTAGTAATGGTATCCATAGCGGTGACGTGGCAATTACACCAGCCAAAATTGGTACCATTGATCCTTCTTCAACATTAACTACATGTGTTCCTTCAGAATACTCAGTCCAATCACTTTCCATTTCTGAAATCTCAGACAACATTTCAGTATAAAAAGCAAGGACCCTCTCCTTAAATTCAATAAACTTTTTTTGATTTTTTTCCGATTGCAATACACCTCGGACATACATTCGTAATCTGTGATTGAGCTGTTCACCAAACACGTCGTTTGGAAAATATGGCAATTCTATTAAGCGTTTTTGTCCCGGAGGATTTAATATTCGATCTTTTCCAAGAGGTGTAGACATGTAATCAAAGACCTCTGTGGCCGAGTCTTGAATCATCTTTTGGAAATTATCTCGCAACTCCCTTTCCTCCTAAAGAAAATTATAATTTCCTTTTAATCATTTAGTGATATTACGAACTAAAGCATTATATACGAAAGAATAATTAACCAAAGTAACGTAAAATTTAATATATTCTTGTCAACGGTTTTAAATCAAAATATTGTAATAAAACATGTTTTTAAAGAATTCGAGTTTTCTTCTATCTTGCTTTAGATACCAATGTTTATTGGCATGATTTGAAATTAGAATTGATTTATTGTGATTTGCAATGATTATAAACGCTTTATACACTATGCACTATAAAATCATTTAAGTATAAGTAGAAAAAGCTAAACGTAACATTAAAGCATTAAGAAAACAAGCAATTTTATTTTCAAAAGCCTACAAACCTATAAATTTTCACCTTAAAATGTATTTCCTGATCAATTTTCAGTAGGAAAATGCAAAGTATCTGTTTTTATTTGCATTTGACAATTTTTAGGAGCTTTACTATTTTCCTTTTTTTTACTTTATAACTTATTTAAAGAGGAGGTTTGTAGATTTACCGTAGGTACTAAATTATATCGGATTACCTTTATAATTCAGAGACATTTTCTAAGCATTTTCAATTTTTTAACGCCTCATTTTTCAGTACACGAGAATCGGACTACCTTATAATATCTAAATAAATTTAAAAAATGGTCTTGAATCACGAAGAGAAGGACTATTCATTCCTTTCAATTTAATTTACCTCTTTGCATTTACTTTTTAACTCTTTTATTTTCTCCATGTGTTTCTCTGTTAAAGCCATCTGTTCCTCTTCACTTTTCTTTCTTAACACTAGTCCAGAATCTATCCCCTTTAACACATTTTTCAACAACTCATGCAGATTCCTTTAAAGAAATATATATGAAACAAAAAAAAAATGGTAGATCTAGTCCAGAATCTATCCATTTTAACACATTTTTCAAAAAATTCGTGAAGAACCCTTTGGAAGATAAAAAATGTAATATATTTAAAAGAAAGAAAGACAGAATAAAGAAAGACAAAAAAAACAAGAGAAAAAGATAAAAATGAAAAGAGAAAGAGTGAGAGAGAGAGAGAGTTTTGAAAGATCCAATAATGAAAAAATGTATTCGTATTTTGAAGAAATGACTAATTTCAAATTGTTACCTTAAATGTTGTAAAAGTCTTATATTTTCACTTTTCTTGATGATCGTTTTTATGGAAAGGTTGAATTTTTCAAACTCCTTTGTTGAAGCATTCGTTTTATTTGGTGACACCTTTGTAAGTAGATGCATATATCAATTTAAGATTGAAATGAAATGAATAATCACATTATTTCGAAAAGAAATCAGCTATCGAAGCATCATAGCATTTTCTCTATGTCACAGAACCATTTACAATGCATAAGCTGTCTTGAAAAGATGGGGTTAGTATATGAATAGTAAATACATGTAAATCTTTAAAAAATCAAAATGCACATACTTAATGGGATATAATAAATAGCATACGTTCACCGAAAAAAAGATACACTTTAATACGTATGGTCGAAGGTCCTAAAATCGACAGGGTCCGAATTTCGACGGTTTCGTTATTTTGTTTATATCTAGTTCGTTCTCGCGAGATCGGGCTGGTCTGTGTAAACATAGTACCGCTTGAGACTTACGATCATATTACCTGCAAAATCTATAAAAATGCATTTCAAACAGGTAAGCATTTATTTCACATAGTTTAAGGCGAAAAAAATGTTTGCCTCACGTTAAATCACTTTTTGATATAAATATGAAAACTGGTTACTGGTATAAGCTTGCTATCAGATAACTTGACATAATGTCGTCTGCACAGACTGACAATTCAGTAATGAAATTTACATAGCAATGTTGATGGAAAAAAAGGCCAAACCAATATTATTTTGAGTTTATCAGAACTATTTTTTTATTAAAGGAAAAAAAATTAATCGCATTTTGAATGAAAACTCAATGGCTAAGTGTATTTGTTTTAACTCTATTTGTAGGCTAATCCTATAAAAAAAATCATCTAAATACAGATTGTATTCCCCAACATCCCTTACTAATGCATATCTTGCTATAAAAAAATGAAAAAAAAATCTGTTATGGGAGCGGCAAGACAGTACAGTGTGCCCATCACAACGCTCAGAGATCGCGTGTTGGGAAATGTTGACCCCGAGACAATTAAGAGTGGGAGGAGTCCTCTATTAGAAACACTCCAAGAAAATAATATTGTTGAACATTTGAAGTTAATGGCAGAATATGGTTACGGATACACACGCCAGGAGGTGGTAGACATAGCGTCAGATTATGCGGTTCAATGCGGTGTTAGAGATAGGCAGCACCCATTTTCTCTAAAGTGGTTCCGAGGCTTTGTGAGCAGGTGGCCTGAACTTAAAGTCCTTAAGCCTCACAGTCTGGAAATCGTCAGGGCAAGGTGTGCGTCACTTCCTGTTGTTGACAGATATTTCAAAAAACTGGAAGAAGTGATCACAGAGAATGGTTTTGACAAGAACCCCTATCTCATTTACAATGTGGATGAAAAAGGATTTACCCAGAACCACACTCAAGTTTCCACCACAAGCTGTCACTGCAGGTAAATCTAATACCACCACAGTGATTGGTTGTGGAAGTGCGAGTGGTGCAGCAATTCCTCCTTTTTTCATATTTGCGGGGAAAAGAATGATGCCAGAGTTAATGGAAGGCGCAACACCAGGCGCAGTAGGCAGAGTCTCAGATACAGGACGGTCTAATTCACAGCTATTCCGTGAGTTTCTGGAAGATCATTTTTTGAAGCATGTCCCTATCAAGGATGGCCAAAAGGTTCTCCTGTTGATGGACGGGCACAAGTCTCATACTTCTGTGGGACTTGTGCAGTGGGCAAGAGACAGGAATATCATATTGTTTATACTTCCTGCTCATACTAGTCACATTCTACAACCACTGGATGTTGGCTGTTATGGACCTATGCAGAAAATGTACAATCGGAATGTCATAAGTTTACTAGAGAATCACACTCCGTAGTAACAAGATATAACATTTGTCATCTTGTTTGCAAGGTGTACAGCAAGGCCATGTCTGCAGAAAACTTGATAGCTGCATTTAGAAAAACTGGCATTTACCCATGTTCTCGAGCTGTAATTCCACCAGACAGTCTTAAACCTGCGGAGATATTTATCATGGAAAACGAGACATCTGACAGTTCAAAGGATGAGACAACCAGAGAAAAAAGTGGAGAAAAGGAACAAAAAATTGATGACAGAGAATTCTTTGAAGCTAAAATAAGAACCTGTAGGGATGCAAAGAGAGAGGGGGTCTCTGAAAAGAAAGAGAGGAAAACCATGAGTAAGATCATCTCTGGACACTGTATAACAGACAACATCATAATAGATCAGATGAAGCAACATGAAGATGAACAAAATGGTAAGAGAAAACGCAAGAGAAAGGCATCAGATGAAGAACTAGGGGCAGCCGCAAGTGGATCAGGTTCAAGAAAGCAGAAGAAAACTAGATTGCCAGTTGTGGAAGACAGTGACACTGATGATGAGGAGGAGGTTGTACTGGAAAAGGACCTTTGTTGTGTGTGTAAAAAGTTTACACCAGAAGAGATCCGAAAAAGTGATATTTTAATATTCACCAAATGGGCTCAATGTGATGGCATGAGGAATGGGATGCCATGCAAACACTGGGCACACCTGCAGTACTTTTGCAGTACACGGGTTGTCCGCTTACATGACAAATTTCTCTGCCCTCACTGCATTGAGGAGTAAAACTGATTATGAAATCAAGCATTGTATTGACAATTGTTGCTATTAATTTACCTTATTTATCGAAAAATAAATCTAATTTCATTTCCACTAAAAATTTGTTTAACTTGGCCTTTCTGCTTGCTTGCATATTAATCGATGACGTAACCGTCGACATTAGGACCCGGTAATGGCAGCGCCCATTGTTTACATGTCACTTTTTAACTCATCACCAATAGAAGTAGATAAGACTAATTGGAAAAATCTTTACACAGGAAGGAATACAATTTGAATGACGATTTTACGGCTCAATTTATTTTAGTGGATTATCGTTTACGTAAAATTAAATATTGCAATACATTGAAAGACCGTCGAAATATTGGCACACGAGGGTACATATAAAACATTTTTTAAAAGGCTGCTATAATGAAATCACTAATTTTCGTAGGGATTTAATTTTCGTTGTTTGCGAGGTATATATGGAGAGATCCATAAATTCATTACCAAATTAAATGTGAAATTTCATATGCATTACTGCTACACATTTTCTAACTACGAATTCAAATTCCTACAAATCAAAAAAATCTTCCTCCTACCTCGAAAATATGACCACACGAAAATATGTAGTTTTTCAGTATGTAATCGTTGTTACAAGGGGTTATCAAAAAGTTCGTGGACTGAGGCTATAAAATTAGTACCATGTTCTGTGAGCTTACAAATATTATAAGGGACATTAAACAACAATAAATAAAGAAATGTTGAAATTTTTAGCTTGATCTGTTCATTATTCCCCAAATTATTATAAAATAAATACAACATCATATGATCATCCGGCGCCGTCGCCGCTTAGTTTCATGACGTCCGACAACGTCATTATTTTTCAATGTCCGCTTCTTTTACCACGTACATTTATTTTGATGAGATTTACTAGAGCTGAGTAAGGATTTCACCTCGTCTTGTTTTTCTGACTTTACAATGTCATGAAAAGCAGCTTTCAATGCATATATTATTTTATACGTGAAATAAGGGTACCTGTAAAGTGCGAAACGAAATAGAAACGAAACGAACTGAAACGAAACGAAACGAAACGAAATCTGCCGAAACGAAACGAAATCTACCGAAACGAAACGAAACCTACCGAAACGAAACGAAATTAAGACGAAACGAAACGAAATCAAAACGAAACCTGCCGAAACGAAACAAGACTATCAAAATGTTTTTTTTTTTTTTTACCAAATCAAGGTACATGTATGTACTGTAAAAAGGATTATTTTCGCCCTTTTACACTTGCTAACAATTTTACCCCGCTTTAAATTCGCCCAGTCACAGTTCTGATTAAGAAATTATATTGTGTGGTTTGAATTCGCCCCGTTTTAAATTCGCCCACTTGTGACAAGGGCAAAAGGGGCGAAAATAAAACGGGGGCGAAAATATCCCTGTATACAGTATATGTAACTGCATGTGGACTTTGTTCTACTTCAAATAGAATTTATATAGTTCAAGCAATTGCTAATATAACATTTAATTACCGATAAATTATGCTCCCTTCTCAGTCTAATGATGTATTTACATGTTTGCCAGCTGCAAATATGCATTTGCGTACTATGCATGTATAATTTCAATATGTGCAGTATTTTCTAATTTTTATATCTTACTCTTATTTTCAGTCCTTTTTTTATCTAGATACGACATATCTATCAAAATTGATGTGTTACATGTAAAGGCTCGTTTATGTACGGGTCGAAATGAAGTCACTGTACTGTTGTATTGCGAATGTCTTAAAACATAGGATAAACCAGAGACTTAGAGTATTTAGTATTCCATTCCGAGGTGTTTGGTTTTATTGTTCAATCAGATTATACACGTAACTCCAACCGGAATCTTGTGTATCCTTTCTACGTACGTACGGTCCTATTTTTCGAGGAAGAAATGAGTGGTTTGCAATTAAAGAGGCTCGACCAGAGACGTCTAAAATGATTAAAATGACAAGAAAAAAGTCTCTCGAAGCGAACGATGTCATTTTTAAGTACGTAGATTATTCAGTAAGATTTTAACAAAATATGACATACGCATCGAAAGCGGGGGTGGGGGGGGGGGGAGTTTGGTTGGCCCTCCCCCCCCCCTTTTTTTTTGCAACGATATATATTATTTAGGCATTGAAAATTTGGGCTTACTTTTTTTGTTGGTTAACCCCCCCCCCCCCCACTTTCAATTTCCTTCTGACGCCTATGTATGAGCTTGAAGCGAAACCTGTGGTGCTTGAACTATATAATTTTCATATTAAGTAAAAATAGACCATATGCAGTTACACATTATATATAACTATATGTAAATTTATATAGCTTGATTTGGAGAGGACTTATATAGGCCATGCCTGATGTCCAATCCAATTATGTAATCTAACATAATAAAATATTGATTTAAAAAAATAGCTTGATTTGAAAAACATTCTGAAAGTTTAAATATGTTTCGTTTCGTTTTGGCAGGTTTCGTTTTGATTTCGTTTCGTTTCGTCTTGATTTCGTTTCGTTTCGGTAGGTTTCATTTCGTTTCGGTAGATTTCGTTTCGTTTCGGCAGATTTCGTTTCGTTTCAGTTCGTTTCGTTTCGTTTCGTTTCTATTTCGTTTCGCACTTTACAGGTACCCGTGAAATAACGGGATTTTTGGATGTCAAATATTTATATCAAAATAGTTTTTCTCAGTAATACTTAGGTCGAAAAAAACGTCGTTTTCGAGGTTGCGCCGCCTGGACATACCATTGCCTACAAAAACAATACTAATTTAATAAAAGAAGATTATGATTTGGGTTTTATTCTATAGATAGAAAAGATGATACCTACTAGATATTTCAAAATTCATTGATGTACCTAAAGCGGGTTTAGTTTTATGGCGCTGGGCCACGAACATTTTGATACCCCCTTGTACATGTTACAGTTTGTTAAATGTCTGAAAGCAGAATGTTAAATATGAAGTACATGTATAAGTGACATAATTTATGTCAAAAATAGTTTTGTCTATTTTTTGATATAGAATTTTCCATTTAAGTGGCCGTCTAAACATAAAGCAATACATACGTCTCTTAGACTCATTCTGAAAATATTTTCTTCCTTTACAGACGGCCAGTTTTTTTTTATATCTTTCTTCAGTTCTTCCCAGATATTTTGTTCATCATTGTCGCTACTGTCTTCCTCTTTACAAATAGCATCCCACTTATTTGTTACGAATATTACATCTCTTGGATCAAAGCAAGGTATCTCATCTTCAATTTGAAGTTGAACTATTGACCTCAGAATATGTGGAAGCTGTTAATAAAACTAGGAGTACATGTATATGCAACATATGCATTGGTTTGAATGATTTAATTCAAATCAATAATTTAATAAATTTAAGAAAACAATCAGTCATTTACTTTTTTTAGTCATCTTGGCACGTGAAGCAAGAAAAAGAAATTAAAATAACAAGTAAAATTCAAACATGCAATTCAACCTCATATACAAAAGTTAATAAAATGTATGTCAAGAAATTCCAGTCTTCCTTCTCTCTAAAGAAAATTGAGGTACACGAATATACCCGCTCAAATTTATCACATACACCTGACTTCAGGGGATATTGTAGAGATAAAACAAGCTAAAAGCTTTTAAAGACAGTGAAAAAGATGGTTTTTATTTAGCTGGTGTCGTCGATTATTTGTTGTTTGAAATCTGAACTGAAAACGTTCATCACAATATGAATGCTTAGATATGAAAGCGGAAAGGGGAAGATGGAGGTGAATTCTTGTTGAACCAAGTTTAACTGACAAAAAAAATCCAAAATATATTCTGAACTAGATCATAATGGCCGTAAAAAATGACTGCAAGAGATACAAATACTCAGTTGTTATATTTTAACTCGACAGAAGCAACTTGAATGATTTTTTTTTTCATAAATCGACTCGCTATAATTCCTTCAGACCATTTCAATAATCATTGAGTCTTCTACCACAATTGTGAAATTCATGGCCTTAGGGTCAGCGATTCTGGTGTCAGGGTGGGAATCTAATAATTATATAGAGAAATTGCATTAATTCTTTGAAAATCTCCTCTACTCCTGGCTGCCAAAATTTCCTGGTCCCTGGGTTAGGGGTTCTGGTTTAAAAGCGGGGCTCAAATGGTGACATGGTGAAATGCATTAATTCATTGAAAAATCTTCTCCTCTGATCCTGGGTATCAAGCTGATGAACTATGTACTTCATAGTCATAATGAGGAAGTTGCCTCTTTCAAAATTATGAATTACATGGCCCCAGGGTTAGTGGCTTTGGTGTGAGGGAGGAGCTCAATTGATTATATAGTGAAAATGCATATGCATTAGTTCTCCAAAATATTTTCCTCCCTCCATGGTATTAAACTATGAAACATATGGGGATACCAAACAGTATTCAAGATCAAATGTCCGTAAAACAATACAAAACAGAAACAACCACACACGGAACTCCAAAACATTTGATGTAGGATCAGCTCCCGTCGAGGAGTGAACATCCTCTGCCGACCAGTCACGCCCGCTGTGTGCTCTTTGTTATGATCAGAAAATAACGGAACATAAGTCGTCGATTCAGTGTATAAATAATGGACTAAGAATACGTATGAAAAATACAACATGTAACTCATTGATAAATTGTATTTGTTTAAAAGATCAGTGTATCGACAATAGAACTTGCGAAATGGTGTCTTTAAATGAGACTGCTGATATTCTTGTTTTAAATTTTGTTTGTCAATATTTTACCTTGTTATAGAAATTGTTCGTATTGAGAATTTTGCTCTTGCGTATCAAATCAACTGCGAAATATAAGAGTTGACGATAGAATTGAACTTTTACATAGATTTGATGAGAAAGGATGCCTTTTTCAATGCCTCTTTCAATCTTGTAAATTTCATACCCCCTGGGTCAGGGGTTCCGGTGTTGGATAGGGCTCTATTAAGTATATAGTGAAAATGGATAAATTTTAGACGTTGTTTTTGGTTAAATGCCAGAATCTTGCAACAAGAAATTCTTAAAGAAATTGAAAACTTTTATCATAATCTATACACATCCTGTGATAACACTTAACTAGACATAAATCTAAACAATTTACTAATTAAGGACAACATTCACATCTTAAATGAGGAGTCAGCTTCCAAATTAGAGTGTCTGATAACCAAGGAAGAAGCATCACTTGCATTGAAAAATATGAAAAATGATAAAAGTCCAGGCAGTGATGGCTTCAACGTAGAGTTCATTAAATTATTTTGGAAGGATATTGGTGATTTTATAATTCGATCTATAAACTTTGGTTTTTTAAAAGGAGAATTATCTAATACACAGAAACAAGGAATTTTATCTATACTTCCAAAAGGTGAAAAGCCAAGGGAATATTTAAAAAACTGGAGACCTATCTCTCTCCTCAATGTGACATACAAAATTATATCAGCATGCATTGGAAATAGACTTAAAAGTGTTTTAGATTATTTAATACATGAGAACCAAAAGGGGTTTTTGAAAGGGAGATTCATAGACGAAAATACTCGACTTATTTATGATGTTCTACATATTACAAAAGAAAAACAAATCCCAGGGATGATGTTTCTTATAGATTTTGAGAAAGCTTCTGACACTATTTCCTGGAGATTTATGTACAAGACTTTTGAATATTTTTACTTTGGTCGTGATTTTATTAGATGGATTTCAGTTTTATATAAAAATGCCACATTATGTGTTTTACAGAATGGTATTTTTTCCAGATTCTTTTGCATAGGTTAGAGGGTGTCGTCAAAGAGACCCTGTCTCACCATATATTTTCAATCTTTGTATTGAGATAATGGGTCACCTTATAAGGCAAAATAAAAATATAAAGGGTATAAAAATTGGCAAAGAAACAGTCTGCTTATCACAATATGCACACGATACTGTTATATTTTTGGATGGGTCTGAAAAAAGTTTGAAGAGTGCACTAGATCTTCTTTTCCAGTTTGCTAAATTTTCGGGTTTAAAGCCTAATCTATCTAAGACAAAAGCCATATGGATTGGTTCAAAAATTAATTGTAATGACAATTTGTGCAGTGAATATAATTTAGAGTGAACATCTGAGAACTTTACAATATTGGGAATAACATTTAATGCCAGTCTTGACAATATAGAAGAGATAAATTTTATTAGCAGAATTAATGATATAAACAAAGAAATGAGCCACTGGGAAAAAAAGGCATATAACACCTCTGGGTAAAATTACAGTCCTAAAATCTCTTTTTCTTTCAAAAATTACACATTTATTGTTAACTTTGCCAAAACCATGTGATGAAACTATGAAAAACCTTGAGAAATCTTTTTTTAAGTTTGTATGGAACAAAAAAATGATAAAATAGCTCGAAACATAATGATTTTAGATTATGATGATGGTGGCTTTAGAATGCCACATTTGCCAACATTTATTAAGGCACTTAAGCTCACTTGGATTAGGAGATTAATATATACAGACTCTACCTGGTCTAGAATATTTATGCAGTCTACAGGCTGTAATATTACAAAACTTTTACAGTTTGGATCAGAATATGCCTTATATTTTAGTAAAACAACAAATAACATGTTTTGGAAAGAAGTCCTTTCTGACTATAAAGAATTTATTAATTTATTTGAACCTGAAAATATTCTCCAGGTCTTGAAAGAACCTTTATGGTTTAACAGTAGTATCAGAGTACAAAGTAAATCTGTTTTTTACAAACAGTTATATGCAAAAGGTTTTCATATTGTGTCTGATCTATTGGATGCCGAAGGTAATCTGTTATCCTTTAATTGTGTATTCACTAATTATGATGTGTTAATCCCATTTACTAATTATGAAGGGTTTAGACTTTCCATTCTGAAAAAATGGCCTGAAGTTAAACAGTGTAGAACATCAGCTATTGGAATATACATTCCTACACATATTCAGGTCCTTTGTCGTGATGATTCCGGCTGTAAATCATTATACAATTTCTTTTTATCTAAGCGTTATAGCCAACCTGTATGTGTTATAAAATGGACAAGAGATTTAGGTTTGCAGAATGACTGTAACTGGAGAGATCTTTTTACAAATTTTAAATACATAAGTAAAGATTCAAATCTCAAATGGTTCAATTATAAGATCATACATAGAATTCTGGGAACTTGTAAATTGTTGTTTTTATCAAAAATTAAAGATAATCCACTGTGCTCTGTCTGTAATCTTGAGCAGGAAACTTTGAAGCATATTTTTTATTACTGTCTTCCTGTTAAGGGAATATGGGATTGTTTAGAAGAATGGATTTTACAAAAAACTGGAAAAAATATTAACTTAGACCCACTTTCTGTTATATAATGTATTTCTGGCAAAGAAAACACATCTTTAAATGTCATTATATTGCTTGTAAAACAGTATGTATACCAAAAATCTAGAAATTGTAAACCTTTGATATTCAACGAAGTAAAAATTGTTATATATAGATACTATAGTTTTGAAAAATACTTGTGTGCATTAAATATGGAAGACACCCAGTTCAAAAAGAGATGGCAATTATTAGACAATTTATTTGAAAAATGATCAGATTTAACATTCATAAAAGGACATTGTATATAATTTTTACCTTTGTCTTTTTTCTTTCTTTTTTACAAATATACTTATAGTGATAGTAAACACAGAATAATATATAAACATGCATTATATATATATGTTTATGTACATTGAATTATCTTTTTGTACAATTCATAAATAGGTGATACTGAAAGATATGAGTGAGGTGGGAGAATCAGTGAGTGAATGTTTAATAAAAATCCACAATAATCATATATGTATACTGCTATTTGAAAGTTGAAATGTGGAAAAAAAAAAAAGAATTGTGAATTTCAAAGCCCTCGGACAGAGTAGAGGATTCTGATGCTAATATAGTACTAAAAATGAGTTAATGCTTTGAAATCTTTTTGTTTTTGTTGGTATTGAGCAAAGGTTCCTTTTCCAAAATTGTGAATTGTATTGGGTCCCTGGGGGTGGGGCATTACTGATTATAGTGTAAATGTATATTTTCTTTGTTCATCTGTTCTGTCTCTGGGTAAAAAATAATCCAGGCAAGCATGCCAAAAGCATAGTTAAATGAGCAATCCGTGCCTCTTTCAAAAATTTGAATTTAACGGCACCCGGCTTAAAAAACGAAACAAATTTAGTTTTTGGAAAGTTATTTTCAGGTGACATATACGGTCCGTGAGCCTCTTGTTTGAATATCTAAAAAATATGGCGTTAAAATCTTCGATATGAGTAAAACCATGCAGGTAAAACGGACTTAGTTATTTAAAATCTTGAAACAATAAATCGCCATTGCTCTATTACGCTGGAGTTCGAGGTATAGCAATCTTGATTTATCAAAAAGATAATCATAGGAATTTTCATAGTTTTAAAAGACCAAACTATGAGCTCTTTCCTGTATTTCATTTTTTTGTTCTTCTTTTTCTTCGTTCACCAACAAAATGCAAACTGATTTACATTAGTTGAAGTTCGACATGATAAATGTAAGATACATTTTGTATTGAAGTCATGTGTTCCCTTTATTCTTTTAAGTATATTTTAGTTGTTGTGAAGGTTTTTAAGAATATTTAAAATATAAGAGCTAAACGTAAGCTCAACATTCTAAGTAACGCCAGGTAACTGTACTTTGTTTTCTGGATTAATAATTTTACCATCGATTTCAAAACAAATGTTTTCCTGTTTTCATTCAGAGACATATAGCTTGAAATGTATTAGAATTATCTTGCATTTTGTCAGCCTTGCAATGCCAGGGTACTGAGTCAACACATATTTTAAGCCTTGCTTTTCTCATTGAGAAGCTCCAGTTTGATTCAAGCTCTTATAAACAGTTAGATAATGTAAACAAAAAGGACTCAGTTGACACCTAAAATACAAGTGTTACAGGTTGTTTATCAGAGATTGGTTTAATATGGTTGTTTGAGAGATAAAAAAAACAATTAAGATGTTAATTCATCAAAAGCTTCTCTTTGATTATCCTCAAAGCACTTTACTAGGGTTGAACAATTTTAGTTCTAATGAACAGTATTTTAGTGAGATATTATCATAGTTTGAGTTGTAAAAGTCACAATATGACGCAGGATGAAAATGCCATTGATAAAATATTTAAAATAAAATAAACAAGTATTGATCCCTATGTACAATAGTTGGTCAGCCTCGCAAACTCACCTGAGTTTTTAGCTCAGGTGATCTAAACACTGAGCTCAAGATCAAAGAAAATGTAAAATGTTGATGCTGTTGAATAGTTTACATCAGTATGTATCATCATATGAAGTTCAACAAAAATATCAAGGATGGTTACTTTAAAACTTCCGGTACATTGTATCTGATCTAAGAAAAGAGAGGTCAAGGTACAGGTCAAAGGAAAGGAAAAGGTAAAAAAAAAATGTTGATGCAGTTGAATAGATTACATCTATATTTACCAGCATAACAAAGTCGATAAAAATATCTTGAACAGTTTCTTAGAAAATGAACTCACTCAAAGCTAAATGAAAGGGCAGAAGGAAGACGTTCCTGACAAAACAAAAAAGTTAAATTTCTATTTAGAAGTACAGTGTATCAAGTTATACAAGGCACTAATTTTGTGAAATCAGCACTTTTATCATTTTCAATTTTTAGACCCAACATTGAGATGCTTTTTATAGTTTATGAATAATAACTTAATTTTATATATGCTGTTATATAATTGATCATGTGATCAAGTTGTAGCGCTGAAAAAGTTAGGGAGGAGTTTAATATGTTCAAAGTGTTTACAGTTAACATTAATTTTTGTGATTTAACGTACCCTGTCATTTTGCATTCCACCGGCACTTGCTACATCGACAACGAAAATAAAGGAAACTGCATTTGGAAGGTACTCCATCAGTTTTTCGCTATAGTCCCCAGAACCACCTATTCCTGGGGTATCAACGATAATCGTGTTGCCCTGTCAGATCGAATTTAATTAGCATTTTTATTTATATTAACAAATGTTATATCCGAAAAACAACATGTATAATTTATACAATATATAAATTTGATTTTTATTCTTCTGATATAACCTTGAGAAAGGGTATTGGGAATCCAACGTCTACTGATTGGAAATTGTTGCTGTCCCTCGCTGAGGTCACGTCTGTTAAATTTTCTAATGTATCTCTCAGTGACTTCAGTCCATCGTCTGTTTCAAGATCGCACTTTTCTTGAAATGCTACTGTTCTGAGTTCACCATTTATGTCCTTAGTGATAATCCTAACTTCATCGGAATTTCTTATTTTACAAATTGTAGACGTTGACTCCTTCAACTTGGCTTTAAAAATTCTTTTTTGTAGTATTTTGTTTATTAACGTCGATTTCCCTGAACTTGTTTCACCTGTAGAGAAAATGTCTCGTAGTAACAATTCTAATACCTTTATCACAAAAACTGCATTTTGTCAAATTGTATGAAGCGTTAACAGAGTGACATGCATGTATAAATTGGAAAGGAAATATATTCTTTAAAGGTAATCTCATGCACTCGTTACAATGGAAAGTCAGATTTAAAAGACTGAATAAAAATGTTGTTGTTTTTTTTTTCACATATGACATGTTGATCTTTAATCGTTAATATGGTGATGAGGGATATTGTCTCAGCATTCTTTAATGACTAAAAATTAAAATCAAAATAAAATTTTATTTATGTCATGTCATAAAAATATATTAATTTAGCTTCCATTTCAAATTTTCGTGTCATATTTACCTGCGACAAGAATTCCATGGTCTTCTTTAAACAGATCTTTCTTTCTTTTTTCGATTTTTTCCAGATACCCTGGATTGGATTCTTGTAGACTTTTTCTTAAGCTGTCGTCATACTCGTCACTTTCAAGAATCAACTGCAGCTCGTCAAACAGGATAATTAATTTTTCTTCGTGACTTAAAGTATCTGCTGTCATCCAACCCCTTAAAGTATTTGCAATGTACTGACTTTCACACAAATAATTCAAACTTTAATCAAAACATTCCTATGCTCACATTTTGCATTTTTGAAACAACGAAGTTGTACTCATTGTTTGAATTTCTCGCTACCCCATTTCGGTCGTGTATTTTAATCAACGTCTCTAGCTCATTGTGACGTCAATTAAGCACGAGTTTATTCTTGTATATTTCGACGGGTGTGTATCCATAAAAAAGGCATTCAATATAATCAATTTAACATTCAGCTTAAAACTCGTTTAATACGATTACGGATACTGCAAACTCATGGATATTATAGAGTTATTGAACTTATTTTGGTGAATATCGGCACGAGTTGGCTTTTCAAATACACAAGCTTGCGAGTGCACTTGAAAAGCCAACGAGTGCAAATATTCACCTATATAAGTCCTATAACCCCTTATTATATAGCTAAAACATTTCTACATAATTTATGATAATTATTCGAACTAAAAAAAAACCTCAATTTAATGATTATTTAGTATCAGTATTCAAATTAACGACTGTCCTGTTAGCGTTCAATTTCCTATCATTCCGATGACCCTACCGAGTGATATGAATTGCTTATTTAGGTTTAAATGGGTCTAATACGTACTTTATTCTAATGAATTAATTTATTTTAGTGTGAAAAATAAACACATCTTACCTAGATGCCACATCTTTTCTTTAATCTAGCTCTGAGAATTTGACCAGACGACCTTTTTAGTTTACGACGGGGCGATTGAATGTTTCGGGCATTCGCATATATATAATAGAAAGTAAGCGTTCAATAAAACGTCAAGAAATTAAACGCTAAAGTTCTCTAAATTTTTGGTTGTATTTTATTAGAGACTTTTTATTAGCTATATAATAAAGCAAAGTTATCTTGGCTCCCCAGCTATATAAATTTAACAATTTCCATATATGGATCTTACATACATATATGGGATTCGTTAGATTTATACGTATTACGAATATAGAGAAGTAATTTCGTAATTTTTTTATGGTATTATAAGCTGAAATCAAGCAAGAATTCCCCAAATATTCAGTACCTCGTTGCTCCCTCTTTTTCATCTTCTTCATCATTTAATTTTTCTAGAATCTATGCAAAATGTAAGGATGAATAAAATTGAATATAATTAAATTCAGTAATATATTTCCGTAAAGAAAGTTTCACAGTTCATATATATCAAGAAAAAAACTAGATCTAAAAATATTATTATTATTATTATTATTATTATTTTATTATCTACTAGACATTTAGTGCATTCATATTGAATATTTTATGTACCTTTGACAATCTTAATGAAATAAAAAAGGTATAATTAATAATGGCAAACATTGACATTATTCTCAGACTCTTACTTTATTTGATATAACTTCTTGCTTTGTACTTTCCTCAGAAAAAATAGATTCTTTTTGCAGTGCTACTTGTGCTTGTAACCTTAAATACGGAGAGAGAAAAGGTTATATATTGATATGAATATTCAGGTATCACGACATATCTGTGGAGCAAGCAATACCTGAATATAAAAGAACGTCATTCATAAAGTAAAACAGTAACCATTTATGACATTGAATAAGGAGATTTACAAAATGATATATTCTAACTCTAAACATAAGTCTTCTTGCGTATCAAAATTTGCTGAAAGCAAACTGTAGTTGTAAAAAAAGGTTTGTGGTTAGGATATGGTAATTAAAGCATTTCACATAATTTTAATGAATAATAAGTACATGTAGCCAATTGCAGACATTCCATTGCCAGGTGTCTCAACAAGTTATGAACACGACAAAAGAACGAATATCCAGATGTAATGAAATTCAGCTAATAATAGTAGAAAAGTGATACACAGAATTTATTAATCCAATTTCTATAAATATGTACTTGTACCCGATGAAGTGAAATTAAACAAAAGATGCAAAAAAAGAACATTATGAAAGAAATTCACTAAATGACATCTTTTTCTAGTAACTACGGATTCATAAGAAATTAAATAAAACCCGACCCAGTCCCCACCCCACACACATATAAACAAAAACAGGTTGTAATTACAGGAGCATATGTTTCACTTTACTGTATTAGTTCCTATGTTTGCCTCAACATTCATATTTAATGTTTATATCAAAACAAACCTTGGATCATCAATGGAATAAAAGCACAGTTTATCATTCTTTTGAGGGTTTGTGGTATCGGCAGTCACATTTGGGTTGTCCACTTCATGTTGTGCGTTTTGTTGATCTAATACGGACTTTCCAGTTTTGTTTGATGCACCATTCTCCTCATAATGAGACCTTCAATACATGATCCAATTCATATTGTTAGACAAAATATATAATTTATGTAATCTATGCATGTATCAGCTTACCTTATATGTACATCTTTTATTGAGTTAGTATTACTTATGAAAAGATAAATATTTTTTATCACTTAGTTACATGTACCAGATTTCTTTTTCTCTCAAATTTTGCCTCTTTATGGTAACCACGAAATGAAAATATCAAAAGCATGATAAGAATCAAAACACATAGTGACAGATTTCAAATGTGAAGTCAGGAGAAAATATATTAATAGAATATTTATATGAGATTTGTGGGTAATAATGTTCATTATAGACTGGAATAAAAATATATAATTTGGTTGCCTTCGTTTAGCTGATATTTTATATAATTGGTATTTGGTATAATTGCACGCAATGTGAAATACCCTTTCTAAATAATATTTACCTTTGATAAAGACATTCATATTCACAGGGTGTGTGTTCTTCCTCCATTTGAAATTAAAAGGACATGAATCCCTGAAATAAAAACACTGCATTTTTTCGCTTAATGTGCAAAATGAATGTTTGTGCGATGCATACTTTTTTTTCTGAATCATCAGCACTGTTTCACTTGGTTCTGTATCTTGAATGTTGTCTACGATTATATATGTACATGTACCTTCATTCTGTCCTTGAAGTAAAAAAATGTTCATTACCTCGCTCAATTTGTGCAAGTTTTCTGGAAAATTAAAAAAACTAGATTTTCCTGAAAGAACAATTCAAATTGCAGTTTATCAAGTTAAGAAAAAAAACGATAATTGAATTTTTAACTCATAAAGGGACCTGAACAGAATGGCTTTGCTGCAATACAATTGTTTTTGCTTTATCATATACAGTACATGAATACTATTCGAATTCAATGACAACGTAATACTTTTTACATTACGTCAGACGTTTTATGTTTGTTAACATTAACAGAACTATAATACTCGAGTTTTATTATTTCTGGTATTTAAAATATTTACTTTTTATCAGATGTGTTCGTTTGTTTACTTCACACACATTACTGAGCAAGGAAAGACATAATCCTTGATTTAGTTTTGTTCCCTCATTCTACATTGAATATTCTGGATTGAAGTTATAATATATTTCATTAATGAATATCAAATTTCTGCTTTTTTATGCATTGAAAAAAAGTTAACTTCGTGCTTGGATATCTGTCAATGAAACGCGTCCCATATACAGCTCAACGCACTTTCTAAGATCACATGTTTTTTCGCACAAATTAAGGTCCATTCTTTTTGCGATGAAATGAACATTATCATCCTTTAATACGAGGCATAGTCCTAATATGTATTTAATAGTTCATTTAAATGTACATATCTTTATATTTTTTTATCTTTAATTTTTAAAGTGGATTTTTAAAATGGCATTTCATCAATAAGTGATATGATTTTACATCTGCATGATTTTACATTATATTTACAAATTAAACTAATCTAGCTTTTCTGATACAATTACTGTAAACCAAGTATTATACGCGTGCGATAAATATCCGCGAGTTCCGCGAGTAAACTCTGCTCGCGGATATATATCGTTGCGAACCAGTTGTTCATTTTATTCCCATGTGGTATGATAAGAATTATTTACCCTTTTTTGAATACCGATTCCAACGGTTCAATAAGTAATCACGGAAGAACTTTAGTGTACTAGAAGAAATTGAAATTTGATTACAAACATTCAGAAAAAATATAAAAACGAATGACAAATCTAAGACTACTAGTATTTGTCTACAAATGATTAAAATGTCAATAATTATTTCAGCTTGTTTATTATTGTTTATTTATTGTCACAGACCAGTTAGAGATAGCCTGGTTAATGACATGTACAACTAATTATGGCCCGGTCCTGCTCTGTCCCAACCATTTATAATAATTGCCCTTTGGCTATGTTGATTACCCAATTAGCATGAGTCACTTTTGAGAGTTTTAAATCAACTTTAATTTCCTAGATTTTTTCCCGATTTTCATTCGATCGTCTTGAATAATGCGTAAGAAGTATACTCATGGTATCTTGTTACCCACTTTAGGGGCGGATATAAGATTTTAAATGGACGCAATGCATACAATGTCTTGAATAATGCCTAAGCAGTACTCACGGTAGCATTTTACTTAGTTTATGTGTGGATATAAAATTTTAATTTAAAACAAAAAATACTTGTGGAAATAAAAAAATGTGACCACTTGTTCGCGGAAATAAATAGTCCCGGATTAGTTCTCTAGCGGTCAGTCGCGAATAAAAAATGACGCGTATAATAATTGGTTTACAGTAGTTGAAATTTTCAAATTGACACCTCAAAGCTGAGTATTTTTCGAAGTACTTTGAACATTGTGTATACTCGCCAAGGTTTTGTAAAAATTCAGCTCCTAGATATGACAATGCTGCATAAAGAAATCATGCCAAAAGACAGGATAAAAGTGTAATGTTCATCTTTTAAGACAGAAAATTGTTGCTATTGAAAAGAACATTCTTTTACATTTACAGTCTGAAAAGATTTTTGCGGTCGTATGTATCTTTCATGCTGTTAGATTTAGAAAGTAACACTAAAATATGCAAGCTTTTTAACATGAAAAGCAAATAGTAAAAACTAATATCATCTTGCGCTTTATAGAATCATGTTAATGTACAGAAATAGAAAAGCCCTGTGTTTGAGTCATTGCAAGGCAAGGAACTGCTTGAAAAAGAACAGATACAAATACGGCTACAATTTACGGAAACAACGAAAAGTCATTTTGGAACTATATTAATCCATCTGCTAAGAGTATTAATTAAAATTCTATTAATAATCATTTGTGAATTATGTTTTAAATTTGTAACATAAACTTAGAGAAAATTGGAAATTACTTTTTAGCTCACCTGAGCCAAAGGCTCAAGTGAGCTTTTCTGATCACAATTTGTCCGTTGTCTGTCGTTGTCGTCGTTGTTGTCGGCGTTGTCGTTGTCGTTGAAAACTTTTCACATTTTCATCTTCTTCTCAAGAACCACTTGGCCAATTTCAACCAAACTTGCCACAAAGCATCCTTGGGTAAAGGGGATTCAAATTTGTTCAAATGAAGGGCCACGTCCTTTTCCAAGGGGAGATAATTATGAATGAGAGAAAAATTAATGGCATTTTTAAAAAATCTTCTCCTAAAGAACCACTTGGCCAGGAAAGATGAAACTCAAGTGGAATAATCCTCAGGTAGTGTTGATTTAATTTTGTTCAAATCATGACCCCGGGGTAGGATGGGGCCAAAATGGCCGATCAAAGTTTTACAAAGGAATATCTAGGAAAAATCTTTAAAAATCTTCTTCTCAAGAACCACTAGTCCAGGAAAGATGAAACTCATGTGGAATCATCCTCAGGTAGTGTAGATTCAAATTTGTTCAAAGCATGACCCCCGGGGGTAGGGTGGGGCCAAATTGCCGATCAAAGTTTTAAACAGGAATATATAGGAAAAAACTTTAAAAAATCTTCTTCTCAAGTACCACTCAGCCAGGAAAGATGAAACTCATGTTGAATCATCCTCAGATAGTGTTGATTCAAGTTTGTTCAAATCATGACCCCCGGGGGTAGGGTGGGGCCAGAATGGCCGATCAAAGTTTTAAATAGGAATATATAAGAAAAATCTTAAAAAATCTTCTTCTCAAGTACCACTGGGCCAGGAAAGATGAAACTCATGTGGAATCATCCTCAGATAGTATTGATTCAAGTTTGTTCAAATCATGACCCCCGGGGGTAGGGTGGGGCCAAATGGCCAATGGAAGTTTTACATTGGAATATAAAGGGAGACCTTTTAAAATCTTCATTTCAAATACTTCAAAGCCATGCTTAGTGATATTTATAGGGAATCATCCTCAGCTCGTGTAGATTTTTATTTTGTTCAAATTATGGCCCCCTGGGGGTTAAAGTTCAAGACACGCCCCCCCCCCCCCCCAGTAAACTTTCAGTTCTGGTCTGATATGTACTTTTTCAAATTGCTCAGGTGAGCGATGTGGCCCCTGTGCCTCTTGTTACATTTTATTTTGTTGCCTCGATACATTATTTCTCACAATAACAATGTGACCATAATTTGTGTAAAAAATAAAACCATGTGAGTTTAAACTGTGCGTAAAGCTGTAGATCGCAGTTTAAAAAATATCAAGAATCAAAAAGAATTTTCTAAAAACGCTTATATAATATTTCGGTGTGAAATGCTCTAGCACATAAAGGTCTATTATTCTATACTGAAAAGGGGAAAAAAGAAACACAGGGTAAACTTCTGAGGTGAAATTAACTTTAATTTTTTTCAGCATTCATATTTTACTTTTAAAATCATATCTAAAAAGATGGTAACCAAAATACATTTTTGATTTTGTCTTATAAATCTTGAGGTGTTGAAAGTTATACATGTATGAAGATACCCCCAAATGTGAAATTCGAGAACCCTCATTATCTTCAATTCTCCCCCGCGTATCAGTCTCAACCTTGATTCTCCTCTAAATGGAAATCATTAGAGTGTTTATCTTTCAAACCCTGGGTATATTGGGCATGAGTAACAACGATGAAAAATAAGTCAAACGGCATGCACCTGTGCAAGGAACACCAGATAAAGTTTATCGACTCAAAATCCCAAATTGCGTAAATGATTTCTTTCATTTTTGGGTTGAATCAAATGATTATATTCGTCTACTGTATTTAATGCGATTTTTGTTGCGGTACAGTAAGATGGCGACTAAACAAGTGGCAGGACGAATAACCCGATATTTACATAACTTTGGAAACCATTCCAGGCCCTCTCTGACACCGGCTAACAAGTTCTAAGGGGCAAAATTTACAAGAAACTGCTCTGTAACCCGCTGTTACCTTTTTCCTTACCTAGGCATTTCGTAAACCAGATCCCATTGAAGTTTCGTTAGCCATACCAAAATTGCGTGAAATTTAAATTGTCCGTTAATAATGATAATTAATCAATTAATTGTATACTGTTTAACGTCACTCTCCAGAATATTTCACTAATATGAAGACGTGTTAATAATGATAAACAATGTTAATAATGATAAAAATGTGTATACCTCAGGTGCATGAAATGGTACAAGATTTGTTGACAAACTCGATCGTCGTTACAATTTGCACGTGTCTTGGGCTTTTTGCGTTTTCCCTACGTGACGCCATGTATTTTACGATTGAGTAATTCTAAACACAGATTCTGGTGCATAATGACTGTCATCTGAACAATTGTCGTTCACACGGTCCAAAAAATTCGAATATTATGCTATTCTGCGTTTCTCTTTCCTTTCAGTATATAATTATACTCAAGTTTTAGGAAATCTTTTAGTGTTTACATACCTTTTAAGCTGAAACCAGAAACAAATGCGAAGTAAATCTAAGATCAAGAAAAAAACTTCACTTAGGCCATGAATTTCAATTGTGCAGTCGGTTGTAACGAAATCGAAAGGTTACTATAACTTTGTGATGGCGCATATTTATGAGCATTTTTCATAGGCATTTCAACTATTTTTTTTCAAGTTGCCCATATAGTGAGAAACACTCAATAGATAGATATATAGCTATCTGATATTCTTAAAAAAAATTATAAACTATACTTTAAAAACTTTTAATTTAATCATTTATATACATGTATCATTGCACAGTGTGTGTAATTATATGTTACACAAGTCTTACATCTGTTCTAAATTCTAAAGCTTTTGGATTCGAGAATGCTTAAAGCGTACTGGCTTTTAAAAACAATCTGATACCTCGTACCTGTTGTAAACAAAGCACTGTAATGAGTTACCGTTCTTCACATCGAGAACCCCAACAGCAGTTGAAAGACCTAGTGTTTTGAATGAAAATGGCATGATTACCAAACCAACTTTGACAGGAACATTTGTGAGTAACGATACATAGTCAAAATGGTTTAAATATATCACGCACATGGGGTGACACTACCTTTTAAATAAAATATGCAGGTATAACCAACAGTTATTAAGTCCACATGTCGTAAAAAGCAATTCTAAATTGTAAACATAGCAAATACGAGTCTTATTTAAGCCCAGGTAGGATGATGTGTCACGGATGGGTGAATAACGATAAACCTTATGGACTAGTCACAACAATTCTGTGCATTTTTTTCATTAATTATTGGGTGTTCGGGAAAAGGTCCATAGTCATGACAGGCTTTGTCTCGCATTATGTGTAAAATGCAACATTCGCATCAACAAAAGAGTATTCCAAGGAGCACATGTGTCGCATGCTTCAAAGCGTCATTTGAGATTCAGTTTGCTACTAGTTTCATCTGACACATAATAGCATAAATATGCATTGTTTAAGCAGACTATTTCAAATTTACTTCGTAGATATTCAGTAGACAGCATCATTTAAAGTGAATACTATTTGCATATTTATAATTTAAAATGTATATACATACATGTATGTCGACCTCAAAAATGTTTCCTCCATTACCTGTTACGTAAATGCAGGATCCTACGGATGCCCATTTAAGACCATATAATATCAATTTTAATTTATATTTTTATCGAAATTGTTTAAACGGATTTTATTTGTTAAGAATATGTTTTCTTTTCATTGTTAGACATACTATACTGTTATTATGTTTTCTTTGAATTTGTTAATTCGTTTTACATCAAGAATTCACTCTTGAGACACCACCACGATAAAGAACTGCAACATTGAACATATACACGGCACTTAAAACCTTTAAACTGTACCTAATGTGACATGGATTCTAAAGTTAATGGACCAGTTAGATTTGAACCCGCGATGTAAGATATATTCTTACAATATAATATTACAATTCAATTTACGCTTCATGTCGATCAGTGAAATCCATTTTAATAGGTAACGGAATTGTGACTTCTGTTTTTATATCACAATAAACCTTGATGACGCCACGATTTCCCTAAATTTTTTTACAGATATAAAACTAAATTTGATGTTTCAATTGATGTATGATTTGTGTAAAAAGAATGATAAATAATAATTTTTAAAATTTTAAAATGTAACATACATCATGAAACACCCTGTATATAACACTGAGATTTACGTCTCTACAGACAAAGCAAACAATGATTGTCCACGAACATTGACCCTAACAAGTTTATATGATACCGAAATAATCAAATTCTAAAAATTGCATCAGATATAACAAATTGATTTCCTTTAAATCAAATAAGGTAAATCGCTATATACATGAACACTTTGATATGACCTTAAGGTTTAGTCAAAGGTCAACATGTCCATAGATTTATTCTTACAATAGCTCAAAATCTATGTGAGGTATGAAATTAAAACTTTTACTTACAGTTTATATATACATCATTGATTAACAGACAAAATGTACCACTTGATAAAAAATACTTTGAAAAAATATTAATCGACAAAAATTCTTTTTTCAAATGCATTTATTTTCAAAAAATACACAAGCACTTCCGTGCTTTTAATAAGAGACATCATTGCAGAAACAGACTGTGTTCATCAATGAAGGGAAAGTTGGACTAGAATAGCCTCTGCAATGTTGCTTTCCCTGTTTATTCCCTTGTTTATTTTGTCAAAATGGTAAGACTTGAAATCGAAAGTACATTGCAAATGGCAGATTCTATAGGGGTCATGTCTTTATACATGTCATGCTTTCAGTAACAGCCTTTCATATACCATTCACGTCCACCTTGTCCTTCAATGACAAACATATATTATTTCTGTAATTTTTTCACGAAAAGGACGAAATAAATCAGATTCATTATTTTTTTTAAAATATGTACATATCTTGATACAATTTTTCTTAAACGTATATATTTTAAAGATGTTAATATTGTTTTCAAGTGATTCTTTCTTCATGGTTTTGAATGATATATTTATAAACTGTAAAAGTTTTAGCTTTAAACCTCACATAGTTCTGGAGCAATTGTTCAAATAGTTTTAAGATATGTTGACCTTTGAAGAAACCTCAATAGGTTTCCGTACCTCTAATATTCTGCACATATTATAACGCTTGTGTCAATGACATGCCAGAAACCTGAAATTTAATCTTCATAGTTCAGATCGTGTGAAAAAAATATTTACATACATATAGACGACACATTTTCCGACCTATTAACTTTTACAGAAATAGACCAGGCGTTGTATTTTTAAATGTATTATATATTCTTTACGTTTTTAATTTTTAGTAAGCATTGATGCATTTGCAACTTTGAAATTAATCTTCAAAGTTAGTTAAAACAGCATTTTGTCCGTTAAATCACCAATTTTTGCTTGAATTTTAGCGTTGAAGTCCTTCAAGAAAAACCTGTCCCTAAATTAAATTATGAGAATTTGATATGTTTTTATCTAAGGAATGATTTGAAACAAGGGGAACCCCTGTCCTAGGGTCGAAATTCGTAGAAATCTACAAAATTGCGCACACCTATTTCTTTAATTCTTGATATGCATGACCTATGTCTTCATAGTCGTTATAGTTTAGAAATATAGACCGCAGTCACTCACCATGAACATTTTTAGTCCCCACCAATTGGAAAACTTTGAAATATTTTTTTCAAACTTTTCACCTGTACAAACAGCGACTTTATTTTATTTTGCAGGCTTTTGCATTTTACTTCTTTTTTTTCCTTAATTGCATGTTTGCTGTTGATATAAAAGATATTTTATGAAATGCAGACCATAAATTCTCTTAAACTAAACGCTGTCAAACGGATTATACCTCAGTGTATGCATACTTTGTTCGAGTATACGACTCATTCATTTTGAGTTACATGTACTCGATTTTATGTGTCAAGAAAAAAAATCATACAGAGAAAAAATTACCGTGTTTTAAATCTGTTTCCCCGTATCGGATGTGGATAGATATTTGGGATGCAGTATTGGATGTTACTCAAGAATAATATGTATATAAAAATATATGCAATATATTCAAGAAGTGGTGTGAATCAGATGTGGATACTCAAAAATTCAAAAAAAAACTTTTGGACAAATAATTTACTAAAATCAACAGTTTAAAAACTACGACTTCTCAACTTTACATGCAATCATTCCCCACGATAAATTAATATCCAGGCTTTTTGATGTCATTGACAGCTGATTTTTCAATTAAAATGGAACTTGTAAATTTACGGATCTGGTCATTGGTCATTTGCAAAATTATTTTGTTAAAACACATTCCGATTACACACAAGTAATCTGAAGTTGACATAAAAAACATGCTTGAGTTTCTAATTCACAACATCTTTGTGGTTTTTGGAGACCAGGTCTTCCAACAATCTATTGGAATTCCCACAGGTGCCAGTTGCGTTTTAGCAGATCTATTTTTATATTCATATGAAGCAGAATTTGTGCAAAATCTTATGCGTGAGAGAGGAAAACACTTGCTGTGACTTTCATCTCGACACAAAGTCATAAAGCTAGATAGACGACGTATTCTCAATTAACAATGGGTATTTAGATTTTTATGTCGATAAGATTTATCCCGGTGAGCTTGAGATAAAAGATACCATAATTCTGACACATGTTTCATACCTTGATAATTTACTTGAAAAAGAATGGTTACGATATTAAATGTTAGATCTGTCTAAGTTTGAAAATGATCAAACTGAGAATTCCTTCTTTGAATATAAGAGTCCAGTATAAGATAGGAATTTTTCTAAAAAAAATTATCAAAACCGTTCAATACGTCTTCATCTACTTCACATTCCAAAAAGATGTAATTAATATTTTCTGTCATAGTTTTATAAAAAGAACAACCATATGAACTCCCTTTCTTAATTTAGTGTTAATAAAATATGCTTACATTTTTTGATTAATTCGAAACTAACAACTAATTCTTAATCTTTGGTGAACGTTAAAAGAAAAGATTTTCTCTCATTCAATATCATTTAAATTAAAAGGACACAATGAGTCAAAATCATGCCTTTCTTTCAAGATATTTTGAAGAAATCTGTACAATACAGAAAAAAGACTTATGAAAAGTATGAGTATATAGCGAAGATATGACGATTAAACTGCAAAAATACTGAATAGACTGCAGAATATAAGTGGCGGAAAAACAAATGTTGTATCTACCGTTTCGTTGTTTCGTGTTTATCAAGGCCACACTACTTTTATTTTCAGCTCAGACTTGTAAAGAACACTCAACTGGAGCATACAAAGATGAGAAATATGTTCTAACAACTTTATAAAAAGATTACATCAAAATATTTGATCTACTTTCAATCATTCTTGGATACCTGAGACCATCACAACTATGGAAACATTCAACTTTTCTGAGCACGCGTACAATAGGAAGGAAGAAATACAAGGGTATTTTGCAATATTTTCTTTCAGGGGGATACTGAAATTATTTTTACTTTTATTCTTCTCCATAAAAAATAGAATTCTTAAGTTTTGAAACATGTAATTTTCTGAAACCTAAAACTTTTAGGAGTTGAACAAAATTTACACGTGCCATGCAAAAATTCTACATCTGTCAATTTTCCCCTTTGTGCGTCAGAGTGTCGCTTTAAAAATTCTATTACACACAGTTTGACCTTATCTTTGTTCGTTTATTCAGAAAATGGTACATGAAACATATGATTGGCACATAAAAAAGCATTAGTTGGCACATGAAATCCATAGAACTCGTAAAAATTCAGTTAAAAAATACATTCTTCTTCATTGAAACACTAACATTATATTACAAAAGACATGCACTTAATAAAACATTTAAATCCGTGTATCTAAATGAAACTAAGAAAAGCACTATATATTTTGTGTACTTTGTCCAGTCATTAACATTAGGATGACCCATGAAAGCCATAATGTGCTTATTTCTAATGGGGTCCTCATAGATTGTAACAGTAAACTACTTAGCACTAATGCTTTGATACAAATAAATTCAAATAAAACAAAATTAAAAAGGTCGTTGTTTTAATGATCTGAAACGCCATTTGTATACTCCTTAAAACAATGACCTTTTTTGTCTAAAGGTACATTCTTTCCATTACCAAATAAATAAAAGGTGTTTTCCAAATATTTGTTATGTGAATCAGTGAAATTTAGGACAGGAGACAAAAATATGGTTAATGTTGGCAAAAAAGTGTTTAAGAAAATGTTATTCGTCCCAGTGGTGTGAGATTCATACCTTTTCACTGTCTTATTATTTTCTTTTTATTTTCTTATTTTGTACCGAGACTCCTTGAAAGTGTTTTCTGCAAATCTTTATCAAATTCAATACCTAGAAGGGTAACCTAAAGTTTTCTTTCCATACTTAAGACATTGATTTAAGCAATTTAATAGCCACCCATTCTATATGGTATAAACTGGGTTGGGGCAGTTTACGCACAGCGGTTTATAGAAAAAAAAAACTTTAAACTGTTCCAACCCATTTTATACCGGATAAAATGGGTAGCTATTAAATTCATTGCTTATAATTTAATTTTCATTCATTTGATGTAAGATTTAAAGATGATTGTTCTAACAAAATTACTTCAATTTGTACAAAATTTGAATATAACTTCAGGCGGATTGATGCGTTTTTGACAAAAGTTATTGTAACGTAGGCAACCTATTTTATACGATATGAAGTAAATTTTTTATCCAATCAAATATAGCGTTTCAACCAAGATTAAATTATCTTTACATAAAACCTCATCACTACATTTTTGCTACTTATCAATATAACCTGTGTTATATTAAACTTCATATGAAAGCCGGAATGCTTTTCCCCACCGATGAAATAAATACCTTTGATGTTATTGTTATTTCTTATCTTAATAGCAAGGATTTTAGCACATATCAATGAAAAGTTACGAAAAAAATTGGTCTTCATGGAAACATCCTCAATGTCAATTTTCTTATATGTTTCCTCTCTGTATTATTGATGATGTAATATACTCAACAAAACAAGTTAAGGGTTATCAAAACCTTCATTTATAATTTTTACATCGAAAAAGGATATTTATTCAAAATGAATTACATAGTTTCCTCTGTAAAGTTCCTACACATTTGATAAAAAACTAATGGTTATTGTACACTTGGACAGAGGAACAAGATAACCAATTATGGATACCCTCCTATTCAAAGTGAATTTCCATATATGGAATTGCATGATTTGTTTAATTCAAAACTGACAATTATCCAACAACTCTCAAAACTTGGTATGACCTCACCTTGCCTGAATAACAGCCCTGCATCGCATTAAGAAACTTCGAATGAGTGAACGTATGGTTCTTTGTGGTATCAGATCCAAGTTTCTCTAAAAGAGCAACTTCAAGTTCATTGGTATTGCATGGAGCAGGATACCGCTGCTGAATTTGCCTCTGAAAAACATCCCAGACATGTACAATAGAATTGCCGTCTGGTGACTTCGAGGGTCAACACATTCTATAGATAGTCTCTGTCTCAAGGTACTGGTTCACTATGTTTGCTCTGTTTGGCCTAGAGTTATCATCCATTAAAAAATTTTTTGTCCCTTTTGCATCGGCAAATGTTCTCGCAATTGGCTGAAGGATATCATCTCTGTATCTGATACCGGTCAGTGCTCTATTTCTGATGATGTACAACTCCGTGGACCTCTGAATAGAAATGTCTCCCCACAACATAACAGAACCTCCACCAAAG
Organism: Saccostrea cuccullata; assembly: GCF_032062105.1. NCBI lineage: Eukaryota > Metazoa > Mollusca > Bivalvia > Ostreida > Ostreidae > Saccostrea > Saccostrea cuccullata. Next base: position 11,925 of record NW_026933194.1, on the reverse strand, counting down.
CGATCATGTTAAGCCACGCAGTAGTCACTAAAACATTTATTCTTCTGTCTCCATAATCGTCACCTTCCAAGATTAATATCCACACAGAATTTTAATTCATCGCATCAGTTTATCATAAATTTCAGAATTGAAATTTCCTTTACTTAACTACAGTATATTTTACATAACCCTTAACTTTTTTTGTTGAGTATATTTGAATAAAACAGACTAACCCGTTTCCTTATAGACTTTAAGTTATCTAATATAATTTTAGCTTTATTTATATCCTGTACAAATCCAGTTTGATATAATTGTATCAATTATTTAGGAACCTTCTAATTCTATTCACAATGGAACCAGATGCCATTTTATAAAGTATTTAAATGAGATGGGAACAAAAAAAACACATCATGCTATATCCATTAATACGTTGAGGTTCAAAGGATTTCCGAAACCCTTTTCAGTTGGCATTTCCTAAATCCCATGGTTGTTCTGATGACCTTGTTAGCATATGTTACATACGATATTAATATGTTGTATTTTGGCTGACCTGTTTCATATCAATAACTAAGCCTTTGTTTTTTTACTGAATTTTTTAAGGAATGTCCCGTCTATCTGATCAATTAATACAAAGGTCTCATGGCGGGTGTGACCGGACAACTGGGAATGATTTTGTTTCTTGTGCACCTGATTCCATCTCTGGAATGTCCAGAGGTCTGTTTTATGCCCTCTGTACATTTTTGTATGCTTATAGAATTGGTTTAGTTCGACTATTTTCGTTAATTTCATCTTTCTATATTGAAAAATGTTTAATAGTTTGTAAAGAGTAAAAAAAAACTCAGTTTAATTTTGCTGTCATTTTATTTCTATGCTTGGAATCTGGATGATCATACATGTATTGTTTCTTGAAAACAAACACATTGCTAAAAAAAACTAACTTTTACAAAATGTTTGCTCAGCCAATTTTTTTTTCATATGGATATTTTTGGTTACATTCACTCTGGTCGAAATTAATTGATGATGTAAAACGAACTTCAGTATCGAGTGCAACATCAAAATATTTTCAATCATTTTATTTATCTAATGCTCTTTTGTATTTCTAATTTTGTTTCCTTGATGAAAGAGACATCTTTGGAAAGACATAAAAGTGTGAATCGATTGGCAAGTATCCGCTGACGGTTTTCAGACATGTCCTGAATCATATTCTCTAAAGATCTTATCTTCCTTGGTAGTATTTCATTACTAATCTTTTTAATTAGTTTTTCAAGCATGTCCCCATACATTGCCTGAAGATGTCTGCATATTGTGCTTTTGATTGTTAACAAAGAGTTTTTATATTCCTCATCTATGACTTTTTGTTTAAGACCAAGAATGGCACAAATCGGATGAAAACCAAAACTGAAAAAAGCAAGGACTAGTTGAAGAGCCATTATTGACCCTACTTCAGCACTCGGATCAAATGCATCTTCAAAATGATCTGTCCAATCATTTTCCATTTCCGAAATCTGTAAAGAAACTTCACTATAAAAATTAAATGCCCTCTTTCTTAAGTTTAAAAAAATTTCTTGGATTCGTTCTGAATGCAATACACTTTGGACATACATCTCTATTCTCTTTCTGATCTCTTTACTGAAAAGGATTGGGATGTATCTAATTTCTGTTATGCTCTTTTGTTCTGGTGGATTTAATATTGCTTCTTTTCCGACATCAGTAGACATGTAATTAAGCAATCTCTGAGCTTCATTTTTGATAATCTTTTGAATTTCGTCCAGTAATTTCCTTTCCCCCTGAAAAGAATATGACAATTTGTGATATAACAATGAACCTGATTGGCTAAATAAGTTCAAAATATAAATGGATATTTACCGACAGCGAAAACATATGATTTCCAAAATACCGTCATACCAATTTCTAAGTTTAAATAAAACCTTTTATATTTTAAATAAATAGATTACGAAAAATTGAATAAATTTTAACGAAAAATGACAAAATGTATTAAATTATAATGCCTCAATACTTCTTATAAGCTTTGTGGAAAGGAAAATAATTCTAATTCAAGTCAGATCTCCAAGGGTTGACTTCAATATAAATAGGGATCTGACCTATCGGACATGGCTTCTTTTTTCTAAACAAAGAGTTCTTGGAATTCCATTCAGAATAATGACATTAGGCTGCATACATGAAATATTTCGTTTTTCTTCTGTCTTTATTTCACTGAGTTGATTCAAGAGGAACACTTTCAATGATATTCTGAGTTTGTTATCTCCAAATATTCACATTACATAATTATGCTATTTTTAAATATAAAGTGAATGGAAATCTTTTGCATTTAAAACCATAACACAGACAGGTGGCCAAAAGGTTAGAACATGCGTGTTAGATTGACGTATAATCGTTGAACGCCGAAGAAGTGCAACGTCACAAGCGAAAATAAAAAAAAATAATCACGCTCAAATTGATCAGAAGCTGTTACGCTGATTGATCTACTAACTGTAGCTTCCAAAAAGCATAATACATTGGTTTTTTAAATAAAAATCAAGATTTGCAGTAAGGATGTATCTTAAAGGGATGAAGGACCTTTAGCTGAAAAAATACCTGTCATTTAATTTTTTTCATAATTTGTATATATCTTATTTAGTATGTCCTACATAATATAAAGCAGACATATCAATAGGTTTGTAGACTTATTTCTGAGATATTGAGTGACAAATACCATACCCCACAGTGTCTGAGCGGAGTTTTTATTCTCCGTGTTTCTGGGTCCATTACTCGGTCGATAATTGAAATTTTTCAACCTAGATAAAAAATATACCAGCGGAAATGTGTCTTTTAAAATATTTTAGAGTATGAATAGGGTTAAAAATTCGAAAAAGCAAGATTCTTTTGTAACACCACATCTGGAGACGGAAATTTACGACTTTTTTAGGACAACTTAAACCATAAAAAAAAATTAATTTGCAAAAAATCCTATCATACAATATTTGAAAATTTACGTCGAAGTTCAAAGTCGTCATTGTATTGATTAACTGTAAAAATATCGATTGGTGAAGCTGAGCTCAATATTGCACGGGGCAAAGTTAAACGAGTCATGATCATGAGAAAAACGTGTCATGTTTACATTTCTCGAGTACGGGAAAACCCAACTATGACGTCACACATTCCTGAAATAAGCGAAATAAGACAAACCCACAGAACTTTTCCGTCAACAACCATGTAAAAATATTTTTTGCGTTCTGAAATTTACAAAATACCCTACCATGTACATATTATGGCCCGTTTTTATGATTTTATACTACCCGTTTTTACCGTGTTTGATCTTACTGCACTAAGAGATCCACTATGACGTCAAAGACGCACTGAACGCGCAGAGTAGGGAAACGGCAGAGTGGATTAATCTATTCCGTAATTTGATAATATTTGCAAGAAATTTTGAATGTTTTCAGACATTTTTATACTAGATGGTGAACGCAAACAAACAGTCAAAAAATTATACAAGTACTGTTGTTTCAATCTCGTTTTGTACATATTTTATCAGAGATTATGACGTAAATCAACTGAGTCACGTGACCATACATCCTTCATCCCCTTAACATCTAAAAATAAATTAATATAAGCAATGGATCATTTTTTAAAAGAGTCTCATGATTGCAACGGTGTGTGCAAACAAATTTTAATTTCATAACGCGCACACCTTTGCAATTATTAGACTATCAATATCAAACCGTTCACGGTAGTTCAGTAGGTAGAGCGCTCGCTCCGTGATCGGGAGATCGTGAGTTCGTATCTCGACCACGACTGACCTAGTCGATAAAAAGGGTAGCAACTGTTCCTTCGCCATGCGCTAGGCACTCTGAAGTGAAAGTTGCAGGTCCTTCGGATGAAACCTTAAAAACCGAGGCCCCTTTTCAGCGGCAGGCGTTGGCACGATAAAGATCCCTCACTGCTCAATGGCCATGAGTGCCGAGTAAAGGTCAATATCTGAAGTCTTTCACCACTATATGGTATGTATAACTTCTCTATATGAGTGAAAATTTTTCGAAAGGGACGTTAAACAATATACAATTAATCAATCAATCTAGTATGGAACTAAACATGTCCAAAACAGAGTGTCTCTTAACAGGTCAATGAAAAAATTTGAACCGGCCAATAGAAAATGTTGACGTTAATAATTCCTGTATAAAGGCTCTGGGAATATTCTTAGGACATGACAAGGAAATATGTTACGATAAAAACTGGATAAAAATTAGTAGAGGGCTTAGAAAAAACTTTTTGAGTCTTGGGAAAAAAAACAATTTTTGGCAAAGTTTGTGTAATTAATAGTCTAGCAATATCAAAAATTATATATGTTGGGTCAATATTTAATTTCCAAATGAAAATACAGTTAAGAAAATACAAAGTCTAATTTTTAATTTCCTATGGAATAAAAAATACAGAAGAAAACGAAGCACTCAGACTGGAATTGTTATTCGCTATCAGAATGGTTAATTTTTTTCATCTATATATATTAGATCAAGGAAGATTTTCTCACAACAACCTTCCTTATACACAACTTTTTTCAGTTATTTCCCTTAGTAAAATTTCATCCCGATAGGGGTCGCAGAAAGCAGCCGCCATTGCATCCGTGACGTTGCATTATTGTCATAAACAAACTCCGTAGCAACAACACACCGTACTGTTCAACCGTAAATATTAGCGCACAAACAACATTTAATATAAGAAAATCTTGTAAATTCTTTCGTTTACCTTAAATATGAATCAATATCAATGTAAAAATTGCAAGGATCGAATTATTTCCTCGCCAAAAGATGTCAAACCACAAGAATGGAAGGACGATATGCGGGAGTGGCCCCAAGTCGAGTATGGCGATATTTACAATTATTTAATATTGAGTAAGGCGTGTGATGGCCAAGGGATGAAAAACTACAAATCTTTGGACAGTTTCAATTATTTTAAAAGTGGTTCCGTGGGGAAAATTCTACATTTTGTTATTAACAATACAACAGTTGTTTTAAAATCTGAAGTACGCCCCTCACAAAAAGTCAATTCAGAGTTTCATAATGCATGGATTATATTTGACATGGTTGGCACGATTTTTAGTGCTGGTTGTTCATGTATGGCAGGGAACAGTAAAACGTGTAGTCATGTCGGCGCTGTGTTATGGAAAATTGAATATGCTGTGAGGTCAGGGCTAACATGCAAATCCTGTACCGATGAACAAATGCAATGGAACAAGGGCTCGACGAGAAACCTAGAACCTGGTATTCTTGAGGAGATGGATTTTAAAAAACCTAAATACAACAGTAGTGAAGTTAACAATAATGATGAAAAACCACAAAACACAAAATCAGTATTCCCCATGTTTGTATCCCATCAATCCTTTAAATATTTTGTACGAAATAGTGAACTTCAGGAATTGTTCTCAGTAGAAAAATCTCTTTTAAATACATCTGTGCAAGCTGAAGTTGATACTTTTCAATTCAAACCTTCATCTGAGCCTCATACTGAACACTCTGCAGAACTAACGTGTAAAAAGTGTTGCCAATTCTATAGCAAGTACATTAAACTTACTGATTCTCAAATCAAGTCCTTATCTCATACAACTGTTTCACAAAGTCAATCAGAACTGTGGCATAACAGTAGAAAAATTAGAATAACAGGCAGCACTGCTCACAAGGTTCCAATCCGTGACACTACAAATAGTGATAACTTCATTAGAGAGCATTTATATCCATCCTTTAAAGGCAATAAATTCACAAAACATGGACAGATTGGTGAAAATCTAGCAAAACAACAACTGCGTTCCACTGGAATACAAATAGAAGATGCAGGGACTATAGTTTCAGATGAAGAGCCCTGGCTCAGTGTTTCCCCGACGGAATAATAACTGATGACGATGGCACACAATGTCTTTTAGAAGTAAAATGCCCAATACTAAAAAATTACCAGACCCTTGACAGTTTATTTACAGCTGGTAAATATGATGTTGTAAAATCATTGCAAAATGATTCTTTGTCCCTAAAGCAGAGCAGTTCACGAGGATATTATCTTCAGATACAATTGACTTTGCATGTTACACATAAAGAATTGTGCAAACTTGTTATATGGACAGCTAATGAATACAAGATTGTTAATGTTCAATATAACCAACAGTTCTGTCAATCATCAATTTCAAGATTACGTTTATTTTACTTCAACAAACTTTTACCCAGAGTAGTTGATGACTTTGAATCTGGAAGATTGAAGATTAGTAGAAAATATGAAAAATTTTCAAACTGATGCAGATAAAACTTGTTTCTGAAATGAAAGTCAAATATCTTTTCATTCTGGGGTAATCATTTATTACTTAATATAATATGTAAACAATTTTTTTTAAAGTTAGGTGCCACATAAAAAATCAATGTCTGAAAAAAGAGTAAATTCAAATAGTTAGTAGAAGGGTGGAGGTCAAGAAGCTTAAACAGTATTTATTGACCAACATGCAAAGACTTAATAAGTGACTTGAATGTACATAACTTTACATTAATGGAGTTTCAAATGTATTTTTTTTAAAATGAACAAAAGAAATTTGTTACTTTTCCGTGTAAAAAAAAAATGGACTGTGATCAAAATTGAATTAACATATTCAAATCTTGGCAAACTATTGATTGAAAACTAATTGAATTTAGATTTCTTGTCAGACATAAAACTTTTTGGACTTACTCTCATGTAAACCTCCATAATGATATGCCAAGCACAGTATCTTTTTTAACACAAATATTTTAATAACATGAAAACATTATGTTATTATAAAATAATACCCTGTTGTAACCTGCTGATGCAAAGATAACCAAATTGACAGGTATAAACTGATTACAGTAGTGTACAGGGGTGGAACAATACACAATTTACTCATCATCATCTTTGATAAGGTCAGATCTTAAGTTAACCAATGCAGCACAAACAATCAAGTATTTACTAAGTTTCTTCACTGAGGTAACTGGAACAATCTGACTCAATACGCGGAATACCTTTAATCGTCTAATAGCCCGTTCCACGTGAATCCGGACCGTGGCAATTCTTCTGGTCTCTGTAACATCCTCTTCTGACAGTTGGTCTTTACCTTTTGTAAAAGCTGGAATGTTAAGTTTCACTTTCAGAGGAAAGAGTAGGTCATCAATGGTAAAACCTCGATCGGCCATGATTTCATCCTCAGGAAGAAGGTAATTTAAAATCCCAGATTCTTCCACAATTGCTTTATCACTAGACCTTCCTCCAAAGCCCTTAGATATAAACATAATCTGACCATGTGGTGCAATACCAACCAAATACTTCCCTGTGTTGTTTGACTTGTAGTGACTATATGTTTCTCCTCTGGTCTTCAAGTTTTTTGCTCGTTGAATAAAAGTTTCTGCACAATCAATGATGACTGTAGTTTTGGGAAAGTTCTCACGAAAAGACTTTGGCATAGTTGCCCTAATTGTTTCACGTGGAAGCCAAACTATTAAGTTTTTTAGTTTTGAAGCCATAAAAGAGAGTCTTTGATTAAAAATGTTGCACGCATGAGACTCCGATATACCAAATCTGTTGGCAATATCTGCAAACAGTAAATTAAGCCTTAATTTAATAAGAACTAGTAAGACTTGATCTGACGCAGGCATAGTAAATGTCAGTGGATTGTTCAAACTTTCCATAACACGCAAAAGAGTTCTAAAAGTCTTCAAAGGCAGTCCTGTGTAGAGCAAGGCTAAGGAGTTAGTTGTTATGTCAGCAGCACTGAGACGTACGTGTAGAGTGCTGCAGTTTACACCTTTTTCCTCCATCTTGATGACTGTTGTTTGTGTACCTGAACTCCTAGATCCTGCAAGGAATGGTCTTGCGTATTCATGTTCACGCAATATGGGATCTGTCCACTGTGTGCCCGCAGTTCTGCTCTCTGTGATGCTCGTCTGCATGGAAGAAGATGTCATGTTTGGTTCAGTCTGAACTGGTGAGGGTTTCGACTTCGTCTGCAGCAGCAGCAGCCAGTTTTTGTTGTTTTATAACTTCTGTCCTGCAAAAATATTAACAGTATAATACAAGAATTGACAAACATAAAGGCAAAATCATAAATTTCAAGTTTTGTTAATAGATAAACAAGTTGTAACGATACAGGAATATATTAATTGTATTGATCCTGTGTTTCAACAGTAGGCATATCATGTCATCTATTCAGAAAAAGATAGCGGAAGTGGTATTTTCCCTTTACAATGAAACACTTAAAAAGTTTTAAAAATCAGAACAAAATGGCACTCGAAAATGAGCATGGTGGAATTTCTAGTAAGTGACCAAGTTATCAATATGTTCTTTTCCAGAATATACAATAAATTGGTATTATTCACATAAAGTTAAACATTCATTATGTCATTATACAAAACAAAAGAAACAATTTTCTGCTTTCAATTGTATATCTAACTGTCTTGTGATATTCAGTTATATTGTGTCGCAGTAACCTTTCATACAAACTAATTTAAATTTGGAAGTGGGGAGGGGAACTAATCTGTTGCTGTCAGGTATCTCTCAAAATAATATCTAATTTTCTGAAATAGTCGCCCGCGTGGCGCTGTGGTTAGAGCGTCTGCTCTAGAGTCCCGAAGTAAGGAGTCAATCCTTACGTCACGGGTTCGAATCCCACTGCGGGACGTGGAGACCGGTCCTTCGGATGAGACTGTATAAACCGAGGCCCCGTGTCGCAGTAGGTGCTGGCACGAAAAAGATCCCTCACTGCTCAAAGGCCCTGAGTGCCGAGCATAGGACAAAATTTGTGGCCCTCCACCGGCAAGTGGTGGCGTCTCAATATGAGTGAAAAATTCTCTCATGGGACGTTTAACAACATACAATCAATCAATCAATTTTCTGAAATTATTTTAAATGGCAGCACTACAAAATATATATTTGTCTCTGCTCTTTCATTATTTGGATTCAAACATACCCATCTGTCCTTTGTTCTGTGACAGACTTCCTTTTCAAAAGTCGACGACCAACTTTTATGGGAGCTTCATAACCTGTAAAAAAAATTCTATAAATTATTGATACTTATAAAATAAATATTCATCCCCTCCTCCCGGCAAAAAACTTTTAAATAAATGGTTTATACTTTTAGCTATTTTTTGGTGCACATTGAATGGACAAAATCTAGCAGCATTTAACTTGTAGATCACAGCACAGATAAATAAAGGGGCATCGTTGTATCGAACGACCCTCTTACCATTACATAGAGTATGTGCATATCAAAACCAGAGAAAATATAATGCATGTAAACTAAATACTATAGATTATGATTTGTGTTTACATTTACAAATTATTTCATACCGTATTACTAGTAAGGCATAATTATGGTGGCATTTTTCTGCCCCCTACATGCAAGATAAATTATGTTAACATGCAACATATGTATGTCAACAACTCAACATGCAACATATGTATACATGTCAACATGCAAATTAATTATGTTGACATGCAATTTACCAATCTTATAAGAAATATAATTTATATAGGTAATTTTACTTACTAACGCCTGTATCTGACATTTCAGATGCAATATACAACATATAATTATGTAGACATGCGACATTTTTTGGTATGTCAACATGCTAGATAATTATGTCAACATGCGACTTATCTATGTCAACATGCGAGTTAATTATGTAGACATGTTTACATTTACATGTCATTTACAGAATTACATGGGGAGCACCTATGATTTAAATCAGATTCCTATAAAAGATTTGTTACTTGCATGTCAACTGTCATTTAAATCAGTATAGGGGAGCACCTATGATTTAAATCAGATTCCTATAAAAGATTTGTTACTTGCATGTCAACATAATTATCTTGCATGTATACATAACTTTCTTGCATGTTCACATTTATAATTTATCTTCCATGTTGGAAGCAGAAATATGTCACTATACATGATATATAAATATTATCATTTTTATGCCTAGTAGCGCCTTGTTTGTGAATGCGTTTGTTACAACGCGAAATGTAATAACAACGCGAAATGTAATAAACCTGGATTATTACATTTTGCGTTATTACAATTTGCGTTGAAATCAACGCAGAATGTAATAACGCAAAATGTAACAACACACTTTTTAGAATTATTACATTTCGCGTTATTACATTTTGCGTGGAGATCAACGAAAAATGTAATAACGCAAAATGTAATAACACGATTTTTGGATTATTACATTTTGCGTTTTTACATTTTGCGTCGAGATTAAGCAAAAGGCAGGAACGCAAAATGTAATAACACAATTTTTTTCGTCAACCAGATTGAGTACAATTTCAATAGTGTAGTGGCCGATGAAAAAAAAAAATAAAACAAAAGGAAAAAATAGATATATGCAATTTCTTACAATTAATAAATTTTATAATATTTTAATTAATTGAATTAGCTACTTGTGTTTAAAATCAGTTTAACAAATGTATTCAAATCAAAGGTGTTGCAAATTAGAAACGTGCATCTGTGGGCAGGGTTGTTGGGGGGTATTGACCAGTGTGCATTTGCTTTCTTTTAAAGACAAATGCAATGAATCTAAAAAAAAAAAAAAAAACTATTCATTTGTACTGGCAGATGTAAATGTATAGCGGGAAGGGGTTTATTGACAATGATGATACCAACTGTTATAAGCAAATCAACAGCATTGCAGACAAGCAGAAAAAAAATTTTATCTCTCTCTTTTTTTCCATCCTATAATAAAATGGATTGTTTCTGCATATCCCCAATAATGCAATAATAAACATACGAAGTAAACACCCAACCCTATCCCTGCCCCTCCTCGCTTGACAGACACATACACTTTTAATTTGTGAACCTAATACATGCCGTAATGCATATCGACAGCTTTTAATGAACCTATGGTCAATCTTTGGTAATTAAGTATGTGTTATTGGTTAGAAATTTAATAAGACTATCAAAAATATGCCAATAAAAGATAAATTAATTCTGTATAATTAAGTATAGTGCATTCAATACATGTATAACTAAAATCAGAGTTAGAAAAACGATACATCTAGATGTATTTATGTCCGTAAAAGCCCTAACGTTGGTCTCATTGTTTTAGTTCTAAATATTTTTACAGCGTGTTTTCCATGTTGGTTACATGTATATATTTGGATCAATTTTATAATCTTTTTTGTTAAGCGCAGTCAAAAAAATAATTTTGTTTTGTTTTATTACATATTGTTTATGACATTTTGCGTTGTCTTCAGTACAAAAATAAAATAACGCAAAATGTAACAACGAAAAAGGACGTTATTACATTTTGCGTTGCTATCGACGCAAAATGTTATAACGCAAAATGTAATAATCTAAAAATCGTGTTATTACATTTTGCGTTATTACATTTTGCGTTGATCTCGACGCAAAATGTAATAACGCAAAATGTAATAATCCAGGTTTATTACATTTCGCGTTGTTATTACATTTCGCGTTGTAACATGCGTTGTTGCAAGCTTACTTTCACTTTACATGAATGTCAAATCTATTTTTAAACATCGTGTATGAAGAGTTTTCAAGTCGTAAACAAACCTAAATTCAGACTGGGTATGGGATTTCTTGCAGTTGGTCGACCATCAATAAAATGTGTTGAACACACGAACACATTCTTCGGCAAATCATTGCGGTGTAGTGCCCGTTGCCATTGAAGTTTCTCTGGCTCCGCTTTCGGCATCTTGTGGAGGCTGTAAGGCACAATGCAGGGACAATCTTTGTGGAGAATGCCGACGTGGTCTTTGCAGAGAGAATGTTTCCACAAATAAATTTTCTTTCTGTTGTTAAAACAGTTAAACACGGCGCACGATTCCCCCCTCCATCTTTATACATCTTTCACGGCTCACGGGTTTCACGGTTGTAATGGCGGATGCATCACGTGACATGTGATGGCTACGCTCTGTAACTATGACGTAATTGCGGGAAAAAGTTGT